>NW_007726490.1:239736-259948 GCF_000696425.1 Galeopterus variegatus | reverse complement strand
TATTGAAATATACATTAACTTATTTTAAACTATTTTCCATTTATTTCCTCTGTATATTACAGAGCACTATATTGCTTTAATGAAACATATATCTATGTTTACATAGATATATGTTCTGTGAATTTCTGTTTAGATAATAAGGTGACACTACAAAATATGTTTTAAAGGGGGATATTGGTTCTCATAGTGTTGGGATCACTGCTCTAGATCATTGAGATGTATTAAGAGGCAGTGTAGCAGAGTGGAATGACAGACAGACCCAGATTCAAATCCTTCTTCTATCACTTGCTATGAGTTGGCAATTTTTTTTACCTCTTTCAGTATTGTTTTCTCATCTGTACGATAAGGTAATGACAACTTCCTTGCAGATTTTGGAAAGGGTTAGATATAATGTATTAAAGTATTTAGGGTAGTGCCTGGCCCATTGTGGATACACAATAATGATACAGGTTATGGTAAGTAATAGCACATATTTTGATCCATTCTGTAACAGGCAAATCAGTGTGCTTATTCCTCTCAGGTGTGCTGGGTGGGATGCCAGCTTGATTCTGAAACCTAACAACAGTCATGCTTAAAATTAATAATAGAGAAAACTGATGAGATATAAGGTATTATTTACCCTAAGAGGTAAAGAGACAGAGCCTCACTTTGTTGTGAGCATGGAAGTAGCACATTAAAATTATTAGCAAGATAAGGGATCTATATGGAAAATATAGGAAAGTATTTTCAGCAGTATTTCTGATGCAGAGAGTAACTGTCACTCAAGCCATAGAAAAGGTTATACAGAAGCTGTAATGGAGACGATGACTTTGGGATTCACACTTCCCTCCTAGTCACTAGGAACCCCACCGTCCACGTTATTCCTATCCACGAGAAGACTATGGTGTCACTGTAAATGTTGAGAGGTGGTGTGCTCTGGTGCCTGCTGCCTTTTGATCTCTCCCTGTGCTGATTGGTGGACAGAATCTCATTCTGATTCTATTACACCTGCAGAGTTGCACTAAAATGCGTCTGTCCTCACCTCAGTCACCATTGCTGCTACCCATGGAACTCAGGCCAGCAAAGTCAACATTAGCACAGCACCTCCAAAGAAATGGCAAAAAACTGGTTGTGGGCAAGAGGAGGTCATGTTAAGACTAATTCTGAGAAATTCCACTATCCCCTGCTGGGAAATAATATGATGATTTAACTGTGTCACAAACATCCAGAATCCGAGAAGGGCAAAAGAACCCATCTAGCCAGATCTGGCACGAGACTCTTTTGCCAGAGATACCCAATGGGACCTCTTAGAAGGAGAAGAGCAGCCCCGAAGTTCATAGAATAGATTTAAGCTGTCCACTAAAGTGACCTTGCATGGCTAACCAAAATCCAGATTCATTTCCACTGTGCTTTTTAAAACAATCATCTTCATATCATTAGGTAGAAACATTAATAAAAGAGGGAGTTCTCCTAGTCCATACACATAAAAAGAAGTCATATAAACCCAATATTGTATAGACACTAGTACTAAAATTACCCAAAAAAAGTTTTAAGAGAAAAATGAAGACGTTAAGAAGTATCAAAATATCAGTACTTATCTCTATAAATGATGTACATATAGAAGATACTTAAGTGTAAATTATCTGTGAACTAAAATGGGAAGTTAGGAATAGCATAACAGAAATGGTTATTGAAACCATCTGAGATTTTCTAAGTTCCACAGTGTCACATCATGATATGACAGTCTAAGTTGCTCACAGAATAAGATAGCATTAGAGAGGTTTTAGTAGACATTTTTGTAGTTTCACAAAAGGAGGTCCCTGAAGAATAGAAGATGGTTTAGATAATGCTATTATTTAATCAAAAATGTTAAATATCAGCCATCAAACCACCTGCTTTTTAAAGTTAAGGAAGCTAGGAACTAAAGGGGGTGGTTTAAAATGAGACAGATGAAGAATAAGTGACAAAAAAAGAGAAAAAAATAATTACAGATAATCTGAAGGAGATGGGTGTCAGTTCTAGCTACATAGTATTTTTTGTCTCAAAAGTTTATATATGAACTAAAATGTATTAAAGGATAAAAAAGAAATGTGTACAGCTTTTTATATGTCGATCATGCCTCAGTAAAGCAGTTTTTAAAAAAATATAAAAAAAGAGAAAACTGTAGAAATTAGCAAGAGGCTCAAGTTACAATAACTTTTAATGTTAATGTTCTTATATTTCTTCCTTTATACCTCCTACCTCCATGTTGTCAGTTTTTACTGTATTGAAGTTGGATTGTACCTTCCTCACTTACCTTCTAGATCCAGCTGTTCTTCATTGTTAGGGTTTGTTTCTTAAGGAGAATGTTCAGGTGTTGAGAACGTGTAGCGGTGCCACCTAAGTATACCCAGGATCAACATTTCCAGAAGAAATACAGCAGTAGTAAACTTGACTTCATGCAGTAGTTGATTTTCTACACAGTTGTGTCAATGTGAAATGTTGGCAAATCCCCTCATTTTTAAATGAGATTATCCTAAATTTAATAACCTGTTTATAACTCCACATTTTTTAATATTATAAAATAAAAACAGATTAACTGAATATTGTGGACAATTCAGGGTTAACCAAAAACTCCTGTGTTTCAAACCTGTGAGTGCAAATGTTTCTTAAACATTAGTCTGCTTTGCTGCTTAGGGATTGTTGACTCATGTGGAGTAGGGCAGGTTCGAGCTGCTGATGGGGCTGCTGCCAGCCTCGTTACACGGGGCTATAGGTCAATTTGGCACTGCACTAGGGAGGGCCTGAAACTCCTCTGAACCCAGCCCCACATGTTCACCAAAGTACATTAGTACTGAGATTTGCCTGAAGTGAAGACATTCTGCAGATATACATACACAGTTTGACTTTGAGTCTGGGAAGATATTTTAATTTTAATTATCTTTTAGAAAAATACTATCATTTGTCAACTGGGATTTGTATGTCTAAATACAGAAAACAGACGATGGGTGGTTTGCATGTAATCTATAGCTAAAATTTAATACCAGTAAAATTTTCTGAAGATAAATTGCCCATCAAAATTAAATATTCTTTAAAATGACAAAATGCAATTCTTTTACATATATAAATAAGCAACCAGGATAGTTTTCTTTCTTCCAAGTCAGTAAGGATTATCTTTATCAAAAATACTGCATCAATACTGACTTTTCCAAGCGGACATGTATAGTAGTTTAAGAACAGATTTTAAAATTTAAAACTAATAAGAAAATAAGAAGTAAGGAAAGTTCTTTCATCTAAAAAAATCATAGAGAAAAGAGTCATAGGTTAAGAGGAGAAGAAATTAAATTTATTCCTACAGTTTTAAAATTTAAAACTAATAAGAAAATAAGAAGTAAGGAAAGTTCTTTCATCTAAAAAAAATCATAGAGAAAAGAGTCATAGGTTAAGAGGAGAAGAAATTAAATTTATTCCTACAGAAACAACGACCAGTGGGGTAAAAATAATTTGCAATTTTTAGTACAAGGAAAAGATAATCTATGCACAGTGAGGGGGCACATGGGCTATTCTTTCTCTATCCTTCAGGTATTAGTGTTTCTTTGCACCATTGTGAAGGGAGAATATGAATCTTTTCCATGAATCCAACATAATGTGTGAATTGCAAAAAGCTTTTCAATTTTTTCAGGTCACTCTGTAGTCACTTACTCACTGTCTTTTCTTGTGCAACCCTTTATGGAAGGATGGAAGTGTTTCTAATGCTGGTGAAGTGGCTCTAATGAAGTGGTCCCGTGATTCAAGTTATTACATCAACATCTTTGTGTAAGCCAGTAATTTATATATATGTATATGTACACACATATAATATGTATACATGAGGGTACTCCCAAAAATTCATGGAAAAACAGAATTAAAAGCTAGTAAGAACTTTTCCATGAACTTTTTGAAGTACCCTCGCACGTATGTAGTAGATAAAAAATGAGAATTACATTACAAAATAATTAGCAAAGTTTGAACATTTGCTAAGAATATTGTGATTACTGTTGCTTTCAGTAACTTCCTTCGTATTTTCTTAATACCAAGAAATTAAATTTTAAAAAGGCAATGGAAGATAACGTAGGTGAACATGCTGTGATCTAATAGGTAAGTCTGATCTAGTGGGGAAGGCCTTTCCAAGCAGCGTCTAAACACAGGAATCATAAAGATGATCTGTAACTTGGATTATACATAAAAGCAAAAGTTTGATGCTAAGAAAAAAAAAAGTAAAAAGACAAATAGCAAATAAGAGGAATATTTGCAATACAATATAAAACTGTTGAATGTTTCTTCATTCAGATCTTTTCACGGTGATACAAACTTGTAAGTGGATTTGACAATATTTCATTGACTTGTCAAAAGAATCAGTGCACAGTGTAGGTGTTGGGAACACTTTCAGTGGTGTTTTCGTGCTCCTTTTTTTTTTTAAATCTAAATTCTGCAGTAAATTTTTCATGTTATGATTCAGCATCATCTCTAAGCTCAAACTAGACTCTCAAAACCTTAGGGACAAGAAATAACATGGTTCAGGAGGAACTGAAGTCATTAAAAAGCCAAATTAGTCAGTACTTGAATAATTCTAACTTTTGTGGGGGTTTCCAATGGAGAAAATGAAAATAATCCCTCTTCACTGCTCTGCTCCATGAACTGTTTGGGAGACTGATCTGTTCTTTCCCCATTTGTTGAACCAGGGAATTTCCAAGGTTCCTCCCAGCTCTGAAATTCTCTAGTTCTATGAATGTCCCCATTATTATCATTACATCTCATTTTGCTTAAAGAATGTTAAATTAGTAGTCTCTTATCTTACATCTATCTTTGTGAGAAGGAGTAAAGAAAACTGAAATCGGTTTCTTCATGATTAATGCATTTGTCAAGTTCTTTCCAAGTAGCAAATTAATTTATTGTGTTTTTTCATGAATGCAAATTAAAGCTGTGCCAACTATTGTGGTAAAACTTAGCAGTCCTTTTTCGTAAATTAAAGCTAACTGATTTAATGTTAATGAAAGGAACTACATTCAAACACAAATTTTAATAACTTGGGTGGAAAGAAAACCTTAGACTTCATAGGCTTTTTCTTACATAAAATTCATATAACTTGAACAGAAAGTCATTAAAATGCAATCTTCTATAGTGAAACCTGTATTAATTACCTTGTATGGAAGTCTGAAAACTTTCTTAATAAATGTCTGGTTCTGCGAGTCCCTGAGAGAGAATTGTCTATCGATTAGTTAATTATCTCAAAAGGATAATACCAGGTTCAGTTTTTGATGATCACTGTCTTATCTTTTCCTTTGTTTGAATGTTCTGATCAAAACCAGAAGTAAAACGGATTTTTAAAAAATAAAGAAATATTTTGCTTCTGTTCATATTTGTAATACAAACAGCACCCGTGTAAATTTAATAGGATATTTTAAAACTTGTTGGTTCATAGGACTTAATCTAATATTACGTGTGTTTATATGCATGGAAAGCATCTTTATTAGTAGAATAAGCTTTTAAGAATGATTTTGGAAACATGTCCTGTAAGCTTGATTCTCCCATACTTTTAAGATTATTTAAATTTGCTTCAGTGGGATTGTAAGAAACAAAGGCATTTCCAAACCCACTGAATCCTTGTGTTGTTCTTTGATGTAACTGTCCACAAACTCTATTGTAAATACTTATCCGAAGAACATGAGAAAATCAAAACCAGTATTTTCTTTCGCTTTTTGTATCATAATTGCATTTGTGCTTGGTTTTCACTCATTTCAACAAGGGAAAAATTTCAACTTTTGATATTGCCTAAATAAACATAAACTGCAGGGGCTAATTTATGATCACATTCTTAAAAAGGAAAAATTTGTAGATGCTAAGTTTGATTACACTTATTTCTTACTGGAACTTAGGACTTTTTGTATAATAATGTTTCTAGTTTTTTCATATTAAAATTCGCAATGTTCACTAAATTCAAAAGGTAATTACCTGATTAGATTTAATGTTCATTTAATTCTGGGGCTAATCATTTATATCAAGAAAGCAAAATTTAAAGCATAAATCTTTTGACACATTCTGTCTTATTTTTATGTCATCCTAAAAGTCATAAAAAATAGATAAAACAATGAAATTAAAACTGAAATGTATCCAAAATCTTCTTTGGCTCATCTACGTATGAGCCAGAGAAGTACCAAGTATGGGGGAGCTCATGGCTTGAGTGGGTTGGAAGGTCCAATTATTTTATCCTTCCTTAGTCACAGTCACTGACTGTCAACTTTCACTTTAAGAGTAAATGAACTCATGGAGGAGCTTTATAGGCTTTTTGTGATGAACATGTGTAATATTTTTGCACCCATCCTTTAGTTTTTATCTTGGCTGTCTTAACATCTTCTTTCAAAATGTCAACAGTGATTAGGCTACATTATGGGATAATTAATATGAACTTTTATCTCAAAGCTAATTTTGAGTAATACTAGAACAAAACATAAGTCAATATGTTAAAGATGGAAAGTGGAACAGTTTACTTTTGTATGTAAAAAATATATTATTTCTCTTTCCAGTTCACCTTACTTTTCAAATACCAGTCCATTCTAAATGTTTGAGAAAGGTTAAGTAACCTGTCAAAACAGCACCGTTTGAAGTTTGATGATATAGTTCCTAAAATTCTTCCATAGAACGTGGTATAGATTCTTGCATATAAAAATATTGGTCATTTTAGGTGATTTAATAAATATTTCCTCTGAACTTGAACTCTGGGGATATGACTATGGGTGATTAGCTATATCTAATTCACATTTTAATGCCAATATTCCATATTTTAAAATTATTTTCATGTGACGTTATGCACTTTGTTTCCTTCTTCTAGTCAGGCCTTTTCCCAAATTAATTAAAATTACTTATCAACCTATTTCATCCCACAGTAATTCTAGAGATTTATTAGACTTTTCCCTTCTCCAGAAGTTGCCTCTGCCATGTTTAATTGCACATCTAATAAAGGCCATGCTCGGAATTGGAGTGTAACAACCCTTCAGGTTGGATCATAAACTGAAGAACACGATCTAGTCATACACACCATGAAGGGCACCGTAACTGGACACTGATTTGAACGGTTCAGTTAAACAACCAGGCAATTTAATCACCTACAATTCAATTATTGGTTTTATTTGAATTGAATTTTATATATAATTGTATACAATTTTGTATATAATTGATTTAGCTAAAATATTCAGCTGGTTCAGTTCTGGTCATGCAAGTAGTTCTGCACAAAGACACAGCCACATTTCATCTCAAGCAACTCACTCAACATTTTTTAAAGATAACAGTATTTATAATTCCCTGGCAAAGAGTGCTCTAAATGTATAGCTAAAAGATGCTGATAGACAGTAGACATCCAGGCATGAACATTAGTACATGCTTTTTTGTACTTTGACTTTCCATGCTTGCGGATTATTCCAGCTCTCTAGAAATAATGGGTGATCCTTTGGCACTGTGACTCATTTGCTCAGGATTGGTATTTTTACTTCTCAATCCTCTTCTCTCAATTAGTAATTGATCCAAGAAATAAAAACAACTGGTTTGCTATCTACAACCCTAGAAAATGGAATAGGAACAACAGTTAACTGAAATATGCAATTATTCATAGAAGACTCGCTTTTGTTCTGATTATCATGATCCCAATTTTTTAAAATGCTTTAAAAACATAGTCTTTTATAAAAAAAAAAGATGTGGGGAGTCTAAAAATGTACTATTTGATCATAAATAAGCCATTTATTTATCCCTTTGATATCCCCTTTTACATCATTTTAGGGCAAGTTGTAATACCTCAGCAAATAAAAACTGTAATCTGCATTTCTCCAACTGTAAGAAGTGAAAGTTTGGATTAAAAGCATCTGAAACCAAATCTATTAGAATTACACTTTTTAAAAACCTGATAGTTCCATACTTCTGCTCTATGTCACTTTCTTTAATTCTTCTAATGTAAGTGACATTATAGGTTTCTGTTCTTTATTTAAAAACAAAAAACAAAAAAACTTTTCTCTAATTATGGGAACTCATGGACCATTGTGCTGAAAGTTAGAGGCAGCTGGGTGGTGAACTGGCCTCTTGCCCAGACCACAGAGCAAGGCTAATCTGAAAACCCTTTACAGAATACAGCCCAGAGCCTCCTGATCAGAAGATCTTGCTCTAATCAACCACTGATCATAAGAGATTTCCGACCTGAAAGCAACTTTTTTCATCTCCATGCCAGCGAAGGCACTTACTGAAAGTAGGCAGATGGCATCCAAAGTGAATATGCCTAATAAAGAGAGCGGTCGTCCATCTCTCCCCAACAAATGACATTTTGGTTCTCTCTCCAGTGGGCATTCTGTAATAACATGTGCTAATAGGATTTTCTATCTCTATCCGTCTCTTAACCCATTTCATTGCTACCCTATGAGAAACCTCTGGTTAGCAAGGTGCCCCTTCTACAGATACACTTGGCAAATCACTTAGGAAACTGTCAGCAGGGATTGTGGAACCAATGTATGAGAATCTTCTTCATGTCCAGAGATATCTTGGAGTATATGCAGTGTTTATCCCCATGGATATAACATCGGAAAGTTCCAGATTACTCTGACGTCTGTTCCCTCTATGATTTACCTGCCTGTGGAGTTTGAAAGCTTCCCAGTAACGCTGACTCTTGTGACACTTCTCAATTTATGTAGCTTGGAGGACACTTTGATTGCTCCCAAAGGCAAAGTGGGGCAAAATGATACTTTTTTCACTTAGAATGGTCAGCATTTATAGGATATACTCAATCAATTTCTCAAAATTGCTTCAGAGAATGAAAGTTTCTTTTATACCATTCTCTGCTGGATTAAAGGGGGTCATTTAAACGAACTACTTCCAAAAAGTCCCTGTTTTGAATTACTGGAGAGAATGTGTGCTATCAGAGGCCCGGATCACTTAGCAAACATCAGAGAAAACGTTTCCAGTCTGTTTTGAGAAATACACTGTCCAACTGTACTGGCTTTTCCTTCAGCATAGGAGATTTATCAAGGATCAATTTGGAATACAGACGCATCTGTTTTTCTTAAAATGCCTTTGGCCATAAAGTTATCTGTAATAACTTTTGGTAAGGTCTAAGCAATTTATAATAGTATTAATGTAAAAATTATGATTCTCTATAGCATTTTTCTTTCCATTTTATCAAATGACTAGAAGTGAAGATTTGCATAATTTTACCTAGATTTTTTTCCTCCCATTTTTACCATGATCTGAGTTTTATATAAAAGTCATAAATTTGTTTACCAATGGTGTTTTAAAAATGATATTTTGACTTTGCAGAGATAGTTATATATTTTCTATTTATTTTAATGTTGAACTTTAAAATATTGACTACTATTAACTTAACAGAGCAGAAACATCACCTTGGAAAATACTGTAATCCATTTTTCTGGTTGATAGCTTGTCTTTTAGTATTTATTATAGTATATCTGTGCTGTGTGATAGTATAAGCCCTGCAATGGTTTCCTACACTCACGTAAATGCTATGGAAAATAATGATAAACATCACTACCCAACACTGTTTAACCTTGATTTAAAATTGTAATCTAATTTTTATAAATAAGTATGTGAGCTAAAAAACAAAACAAAACAAAAAACGAAACATTTGTCATTTGTATTGGCTGTAACTTTGCACATATTTCCATAGAGAGAGATCAGAACATGAAAGGTGACCTGATTTTCCCCTTTGGGAAGTGATTCCTTCAGGAACTGAGGGAAGTTTATGTTGGGACTTCCCAAGTTGATTTAAAATACTAAAGACATTCGGGGAGAGTTGAGTTGCTAGTACTTTGACGCCAAGCCAGTGTAGCAGCTGTTTCAATTTTTTGTCAATCTTGTACACACAGCCACAGATATTAAAACCTGTTCAGAGATTGTTGACCAAGATACTGAGCCAGATGCGTACTAGTGTAGCTCTCCCTCTCTGGGAGTAAATATGTCCCGTCTTTAGGAAGGGGCATTAACGCTTTAAGATCACAGTGGAAGCTTGCAGGATCATATCTCTCTGAGTCACCTTCTTGGACAATAGATTAACTATAGCCACACTGATGCTACAGCGTTCCCTCACTTGACCTGCCTTTTTCTCACCCCACACTCAGTAACGTCTCTGCAACTAAGTGTAAGGATCAGAGAAATGTAAGGAGGTAGCCTCAGATTTCCAAATACCTTTAAGGGTAAAACAAAACGTAGTCTTCTAATCAGAATCCGCTTCCTTAGCAACACACAGCTCCATGATACATAGTTTTATTCTCATTTAAGTAACATTTATTGGACACCTATCTTAAGCTAAGCGTTGGGATATAAAAGTGAATAAAAGCATAGTCCCTACTTTCCAGGTGCTCCCAGTTCAGAGGAGAAGGCACAGTTACAAAGACAAAATGGTGGTATAATGTGAAGATTTAGAAGACGAAATTAATTTTTAGAAAAACTATCAGGTTGTTCAGAGATTGCTTGACATAAGATCAAGTGCCAGCCTGTTCTTTGACCCTGTCAAGCCTCTTTGTTCCTCTAATGTGAGACTTACAGCCAGTTTCTTGATCAGTGTTATCACAAAAACCAAACTTAACAGTAAATACAAATCATATCCAATATTATCAGTGTGGTTCTCACTCTCATACAAGTGTGTCTAGTCCCTCCCACGTCTTTACTTCTAGCAAGATTGAATGCACATTTCTAGCAAGGCAGTCTTTGAACCCAGCTAGTCCCCTGACGTCACATGATGCTGTGGCAGCCCACTGTGCTGCCGCATGAGAGCGTGCATGAAGGGGAGGCCATCAGAGTCTTTACTTCTAGCAAGATTGAATGCACATTTCTAGCAAGGCAGTCTTTGAACCCAGCTAGTCCCCTGACGTCAGATGATGCTGTGGCAGCCCACTGTGCTGCCGCATGAGAGCGTGCATGAAGGGGAGGCCATCAGTGACAGCTGGGTCATTGCTGATGGCCTGCTGAAGAAAGGCAGCTGCAATCATAAGCTGTACAACCAGAAGTGATTTCAGCAGCCACCTACTCCAGCTTCTTCCCAACAGAAATCTCTTAAGGGGCATTTTGAAGTTCAACTCAGGGAAAGTTTAGAATCCACAAAATCAGCTGGCTTAAGGTTGTCATGGAATTTTAGGGCACTTTGCCCCATTTGCAAACAGAAAGAAGATTCTCAGGTTATGACGCTACTGACTAGTCTTCTCACAGAGGCTGTAGACATTCTCAATCCTGGTTTCTCCTCCTCTCTGGGTGTTCCTGTCTTCTTCACTACCAGCCCCCTCCTTGGTCTTCTCTCTGCCTTCCTGTCCTTTTCACCAGGATGGCCTCATCCGCTCCAGTAGCAGAGACTGCTAGCTCTCCACCCAAGGTTTGCACATCCCCGCCGCCCCAACCCAGCGGTGGAGAGTTGTTGCCAGGCAGCGGTACTTGGCATTGGAGTGCTGTGAGCTTTTCTGGCCCATAGTAGATAAGAAGGGGGTGTATCTTTTCCACCCTCTCATCTCCCACCTGCCACCTAGATGCCAGTGCTTAAGGCCACTGTGGAAGCTCCACATTGAAAATGGCAGAAGTGTCATCAGTCTGAATACCTGAATAACTGCATAGACCAGAGCTGCTTTCCTTCTCTTGTCCCCTCCATACACCCTGGCACCAATCAGGAACACTTTACATTGTGGGAAATAAAATCTATTTTGTGAAGCCACTGAGATTTCAGGCTTTACCTATTTCAGCTAGCATTATAAAGTCTTCAGATTCCATCCATGCAAATAACTCCCACTTCTACATCCCTGAGCTAGACTTTATCCCTGAGCTTCACACCTGCATATCGAACTAGACAGGTTCACTAAGATGTCCCATGTCATCAAACTCAGTTACGTCTGGAGCCAGACAAATGTCCACTGCCTTCCTAAACACCCTGGCTCTTCCTATTCCATCTTATGCCAGCAAATAACAATTGTACACACCAGGCACCCAAGCCAGAAAATTTGGAGTCATTCTAGCCTGCACCCTATTTTCATCTCCCATAGTGATCTCTCCTAAATGTCTGTCCTGTTCATCCCTTCTCTCTCTCCTTATTGCCACTTTCTTACCTGGTTTGAAAGAAACCTCCCCACTCCAGTCTGTCCTCTATGCTACTACAGACATGTTACTTTGAGATAAAAATCTGATTATGCCTCTGCACTCCTTAAAATCATTCCATGGCCCTCTCTGGCCTGCAGATTAAAAATGAATGTCCTAGTTTGGCACCAAAGGCTGTTATGGACCTGTTTCTGTCTACCTCTGTCTTCTCTTTCACCATTCTCCCATTGTTCCACCCACAGCAAATGCCCTGAAGTTTCCCAAACATCCCTTCTCTCCACACCATTGTATTTGTGGTTCCCTTCATCCAGAACACACCCCACCCCTCAGGCCAGTGGACTTCGTTTGGCCCCTTCCTTCTTGTCGTTCAAACTTCAGCGCAGAGATCATCGCCTATGGGGATCTTTGACCTCCTGACCCACCTTAGAGATCTCACCCCGCCTTTCTTTCCCTCAGAGAATCTGTCTCTGTGCAACTGTCAGCAAATCTAGGCGCTCCTGCATCTTGACATTCTTTGAGAACAACCAAGCACAATAACTCTGCCTGCAATATGCCTGCAATACGTGTTTCTCGACTTGACCTGTATTGTCATCCACTCCAACGAGTATCTGCGGACATTGAAAACATAATGCACACAAAGATCTGAGGGCGATGCCTGGCTTAAAGAAAGCACTCAATCAGTGTTAACATAATTGTTGTTTCTGTCATATCATTATTATTGATTTTATTGCCATCAGCATTAGTTAATGCCTTTGACCATAACTGATTTCACATCTCTATCAGTTTTTGTTTTTCTTTGTCTTCTGGCTCAAAATCCTGTGGTGGACATCTGCACTAAAGCAGCACTTTCCTTCCCATGGCTGCAGAGTGGGCAGAGTGCAAGTCCAGGGCTCCAGAGTGGTGGCTCCGGTCCTCCACTGCCACCAGCTGTGGGAGCCCGAGCTACTCAATCACTCTGTCCCTCGTCTTAGCCATCTGTGAAGCAAGGATGAAAATAGCTTCCTGACCCACTTTAACAGGATTGTTCTGAGGAACAGCCTAGATAATAAATGAAAAAGCATTTTTTAACACTGAAAAATGGATAAAAGGTAATTATTAGTAGTGTTTCCAGCAACATAAGTAACATTAACACAAACAATGCTTTCTCTGTTGAATGTTTCCATTTTTTATTATTATTTTTTTTTGGCCATTACCACTTTTAATTATTTTTGCATTCCCTAATGAGTGGGCAACATGCATAAGTCATGTCTAACTTCATGAGTAAGTTCTCAATTTTCTTATCGCAGGCATCAGAATAATTCCGGTGTGAGGACTGAACATGGTATCACCTCACTGCTGATGCTGCTCTAGATTGATGCTGTCTGTGAGTCCTTGAGTCCATCTTTCTGTCAACTTTTCTCCCTTATTTGTCATTCCAACCCACAGTAGCCATACTCGTTTTTGAATGAATGCTACTGAAGGATAGAGGTGAAATCTTTGAGTGTCCAGTGATTTGTCTACTGCTTCTTATTTGACTTCAAGCTTCTCACTTGATGACGATGATGACAGTGATAATGGATATCTTTGAGCTCCTATGTGCCAGGCACTTTTCTAAGCCCTTTCCATTTACTCTTCACAGTAACTTGGTCAAAAGAATACATGACCTTGACCCACTATAACATAAGCTCCATGAGGTGCAGAATCTTTTATGTCTTGTCTGACTTGTTCACTGCTAAATCCTTAGGGACTAGAGCAGTGCCTGGCATAGAGTAGGCACTCAGGAAATAATTGTTAGGACTTTGGGGTTTTATGGACATTTTTAATTTGAATATGATTTCTTATTATTAGTAGTAACTGATTGTTTTATTAATGAAATTATTAACTAACTCTGTATAATATTGTATAGTTTATAAAATACTTTCATATACATAACTTTATTTAATTTAAGGCAATTGATGACATTTTACCACTAGAAACACTAAACTACAATGTCTCTCCCTGAATGAAAAATAAAATATTGCCATTATTACAATATTGCCATAGTTTGATTTCTTCAATGAGCACTTAAATTAAGGATGACTAGGACTTAAAATAAGGGATTATCATATATCAGAATTCAGTTGTTTTTTTTTTTTTAATTGAAGGAAGAAAATACTAGAAAATATTTCCCCAGTTGGCTTAGAAAGAGAATTCTCAGTTGAGTACAAATTTACTTAACAATGTGGAAAGGTAGCTGCAAGGCTGATTCTTGTAAATGATTGTGGCTCTAAAAAATGGAAAATATTTTAAATGAACCAAGTAAAATTTCCTAGTATGTAATTAAAATTGGAACTGATGAGATCTAAAAGAAGCATTACTTGCTAAGTACCATGAGATTTGCATTAAACAGTGACGTGAGACAGTAATGGCTGTGATTTACTACTCCTCACATCCCAACCATTGAGAGAACAGAACATTTAGGGAATGCTCAGCAATGTTATAGGGAGTGTTAGAAAGGCCTCTATGGTGCTAGAGTAGGGTTACATTTTCTGTAACTTGAACAGTGTGTCTTCAAATGAAATTATAAAATATTATTAGGTGCTAAAGGCCAAACAAAATTTTATAATCAGAATACAATTGTCATTTGTACTCAAACATTGGTGCCTATAGTTGTCATTCATTTTTAGTAGGTGAGGGGAAACATTTCTTTAAACTGTCAGACAAATATGACTAGTTCATTTGTCATTCCAGTGTCTTCAGCACTTGAAGTATTTCAATTTTTGTTCAATAATGTAACCTTTGGAGTTTTGCCTAATAATGACTTCAGTTGTGCTGGCCTTCCAACAGATAAATTAAAAGGAAATGCATATTTTCTAATTATGCATCCAGCCCTAGTTGCATACTGGCAAGGATGGCCACACTGAATGTTAAATTACGTCTGCACAATAGCTAGAGTCTATGTAACATCAAAGTTTCCCAAAGTCACTTTCTTAATCATGTGAAGGATAGCCAAGACTCTGATCAGTAGTATGTCGCTATATACAATCAGAGGGAAAACATTTAAACAGCCCAGCATGGTATTTCCATTTAAATCTGATTACAGTGAAATAAAACTGTAGCCATTAAAGGTTTAGAAGAACTACAAATACAAGCAGTAAAAGAAGACAGATAGTAAATGAGGTAGTAAAACATTTCAGCAGGGCAAACAGTTTACAGCACTCATTCAGTCTTCCCGAAGCAGACTGTGCAATTCACTGCAGACCCTGCACTGCTCCCTGAACTCCACTTAAACCTGCAATTAACCTTTCACGCCTAATGAAGCTGTTTTCCTGGAAAATTAAAATATATAGTGGTGCCTGCTTTTACACAGACTTGGGAGGAGAGCATTTCAAAACGAATGACTTTTCAGAGGCTTTTGTTCAAATGTAAAATGAAGGTGCTGTTTGTATATAAAGCAGAAATGTTCTTTCCAAGGCAATTTCATTTGATGTGCAGTGTTTTATTACTGTACTTATTAATTGTTCTGCATAATTGCAGAAAAAAACACACATCAGTAATTTTATGATTAGATTGTTGCTGCTAGAGTCTACTATTACCATTTCACTTCCATTAGGGAAAATTAGAGTTTTACTAACAATGACTAAATCCTGATGTTTTTCCTTGATGGTTTTTGTTACAAATTTAGTGGTTTCAAAAGATATATTTACCATTTATATGTTTAGCTGTTAGTCATTTACATTGTTTTTTCTTTAAGGCATGTTTGCAGATGTTTAAAGAGAAACTAAGTTCTTAACTTTTAGGAAGCAAATATTGTTATTTTTTTTTAAGATTGTGGGTAAGGGTCTGATTTTGGTACATGTTCTACTTATTTACAAAATAGCTGTGGTGTGCTCCCACATTCATTTCAGCATTATTCACAATAGCCAAGATATGGAAGCAACCGAAGTGTCCATCAGTGGATGAAAGGATAAAGAAAATGTGATATATACACAATAGAATATTATACAGCCTTGAAAACAAAGGGATTTCTGTCATTCACAACAGCATGGATAGAACTGGAGAACATTATACTGTGTGAAATAAGCCAGGCACAGAAAGACAAATGCTGTATGATCTCATTTATATGTGGAATCTAAAAAAGTTGATCTCATAGAAACAAAGTGGAAAGATGGTTACCAGAGGCTGAGGGTGTGGGGGGAGGAACGAAGAGGTGATGTTGATTAGTGGGTTCAAAGTTTCAATTAGATTGGAGGAGTGAGTTTCAGTGATCTATTGCACTGCATGGTGACCACAGTTAATAATAATATATTGCATATTTCAAAATTGATAAAAGAATAGATTTTTAATGTTTTCACCACAAAAAAATAATAAGTTGATGAGGTGATGAATATGTTCATTAGCTTGATCGAATCTTTCTGCAATGTATAATAGATAATAGATCAATACATCACACTGTACCCCATAAACATACATAAATATTATTTGTCCATTAAAAATAAATCTTAAAATTTTTATTAAAAATATCTTTGGTAATTCATCCAATACAATGACTACTGAATTATGCCCATTTTCTAAAGCAAATTCAATGGTCCCAAAAGATTCTGCTTCCTTCACATCTTGCCCTGCCCTGGGTGATCCAGATCCTGGGTGTTCCACATTAGCAAGCACCAGGTTGAAACACCAAGAGGCCATAGAAAATGGGATAGGAAACAGAAGATGGTACGTTCTTTCTTAAGAGGTTTATGCTTCATATTTAAATAATCTAAATGTCATAGTGTCTGGTATTTAAGAACTAAAAGTGCAAAAAGGTAAAGCTTATAATAAATATTTAAGTTCCAGCATTTTTATTGAATCTACCAGTATATTTTGATGTAAATTCTGCTAACCTGCAGCGTCTGTGCATCATCTTGACATGGTAAATGAAATTCCTTTAGACCGCCAGTCTAAAATAATGAATTGTTCCCCCAGTTAATTGTATTGCTTTGATAACAAGGAACTATGCTAGGCCTAGAGAACACAATAAATGGATTTCATCAGATGATTTGTGTGACGTTTTGAAAAATGATCTTCTGGAGTGACCTGATTTTAATGGAACTCTAAGGGCACGCAGCACGCACCACTGCGCAGCTTCCAGCTGGGAGGACGCACTCCTTCCCATGGCACAGAGTGCAGGGTCATCCGCAGGCAACTCCTCACTGGGAAAATTCCCAGGGAAGTCCAAACCAGGAGAAAGTTGTGCCACAAAGGGCAACACAAAGGACCTATTTCTACATTGCTTTTATTTATTAATACATATCTTTTTTAAAAATCCAGAAAAGATCTAAAACTGTCCTTACTTCTTCATTGCCAGTGTGTAAATAAACCAAGACCAACCAAATGAAAACAAGCAAAAGCTGTTTACTCAGAGCTTGCTACAGCAAGAGAGTCGGCCACCATCACTTGTGTTTTGGCAGAGACTCAACGGCAGGCAGGAGTAAGAAAGCGCTTTAGTGGAAAAAAGAGAAGCTTCAGGCATGACGCGATTACAGGCTGTGGAGAAGCTGTGGGTGGGCTAACTCGAAGTCAGGCATCTTATGTGATTGGATGGGGGTGCATATGTGGCTTTTTGTGGTTGGTCCTGAGTTAGAAGTACGAACAAAAATTAGGGAACCTGTCAGTTATTAATCAAGTCCTTGCCATTTGGGGCCAGTTGTTACAGGGATTACTGTTTGACTTCTTAGATTGTTATTAGAGACAGCTGTCTGACCTGCTACACGTCAGCTTCCAGCAGGCTGGCCTCCTGGACTGGTTATTGTAGATAATGGGTTTGTTCCTGAGGAGGTTGCTGCAGGTCATGAGTCAGAGTTCTACTTTTATATATGGTCTGGCCATTACCTGTATATTTAGGCTTTCACCAGCGTATAAGTGTTACATTCAGAGGATGGGGGGAAGTAATATTTGTCTTCTTTAAAAGAGCTACTGACTTGACTTTTCTTTTTACCAATTGAGAAAATTAGATTCCCTACAGTAACAAAGTGTGCTGAAGGGCAGTGATGGAGATTACTTTATCTCTCTTTTTTTTAAAATTAGTCTTCAACACACTATACAATTCAGGAAGATAGGGGCCTTGTCTCTCTCGTTTGCTCTTGTGTCCAGGTCCTCTAGTCGGTTGAAAGAGGACCTAGCAACTTCTGGGTTGTTTTGGTTGGGTTTTTCTGTTTGTTTATTTTTAAGTTCACCATATATTTAACATGCAGAAATGCAAAAATAGTAATAAAAAACTTATATTTAACTTGACATTTATGTGCATGCAAACACATATGCAGTTATGATTATTGTGCTGTTCACAATTAAATTACAAGATTGTAAAGAATAACCCATGATGAGTGTATTAGTCTGTTTCTGTTGCTCATAACATACATACCTGAAACTGGGTAATTTACAAGAAAACAAAATTTATTGTTTCCAGTTTGGGAGGCTAGGAGGTCCAAAATCCAGGGAATACATCTGGTGAAGTGACTCTACTGCAATGCAGGATGTCACATGGTGAATGGTGGAGCAAGAGAGAGAAAGAGCTCCTAATGCACTCTCCTTTTAAAACCCCCAGAACCACGTCCATGACCACTGTTAAACTATCAATTTATTAATCTATCTATGAGGCCATGGTCCTTCCAATTTAATCACCTCTTTGAGGCCCCTCCTTTCAACTATCATAATAGGATTGCCCACCCTCTTAACACTGTCACAGTGGGCACAAAGACTTCAATACATTAAACTTTGGGGAGACAACACAACAGTTCAGTCTATAACAGTGGGCCACAGCTATGTGGTCCAGCAAAGGACCCAAGCTTAAATCTGAATGAAAACGTCATTTGGCCCATCAAGAAGATAAGACCTTAGGCAAGTGGCCCTGAGCATCCTCTGTGAGTACACAAGGTGGACACTCAAATATCACTGCCAGGAGGAATGCAAGGTTTCCTACAGACACACTACCATGTATGCACAATCTTAAAATGTGGTTGGTTGTTATATTTCCATAGGACAGGACAAAAAGCTGTCAGATTAAAAATAAGCATGATTTGCAATTTTATTTGTAAATTAAAAACTGAAATATGGTTATGATTTATGATTTTCAACTGAATGTGTTTCCAAGCTTCAGAATCATTAGCAAACCCAGGATATGTTGTGAGACACTACTTTAATTAGGCTTTGGACTTCATATACCCTGAAATACAAAGATACTGTGACAGTTTTGAATTAGCAAAGAATTTCCTGTTTTGGCAAGTCAAACTGTTTACCTCTCCTGGTGCTATCTCTTCTGTAAGGAAAACAACATGTGCAGCCACATGTAAATGGAAAAGTATTATTTTTCAGAGCCTCTTTGGACTAGGTCATGCAGTAGTTTAATGAATAACATGATTTCATATTTGGATGTTGTGACCATTGAAATTAGTGTAAGTGGTCTCTGTCCTCATTAAAAGAGACATATATTCGTCATATTTGGCTATCTCTTGATAAGATGATGCCAGGAATGAAATAGCAGGAAGTTGTAAATTATGACAGAAATATGCCAGAAGGTCTGTGGAAACTTAGGGTCTGCCTGAACTGAACTTTTAGTTAGCACAACCACAGACTATGATTTTTTTTTGAATAATGTCCTTCAGCTTCATCTAATTGAAGAAATAAGAAAATATTTGTTTACTACAGCAGAAGAAGTGGTTAAAACATCTATATTAAAGACTTCAGAAAGTTCACATGTACTGTTCAAAGGTCAAAAAGTAATTTTTATTTAAACTTTAAACTTATATCATCTCTAAAAAATTTAGGATATTTAATATCCTGAAGGAGTAAGTTACCTAACAGCAACCCTTAAAAGGTAAGTCTGTAAGATTATTAGCCTAGCTAGTCATTATTGTAATTTTGCGATCCCTTCCCTTTCTAACACCATAAATGTCTCCTTCTCCACAAATACCTTCTCTTCTGTTTTCAAAGGTACTCAAGGATCCCTTTTCTTTAAAAAATAAATAAATACATACATATTCATATAAGCGCAAGCATCCGCATCTACTCCATTTGAAACCATAAATGTCTCCTTCTCCACAAATACCTTCTCTTCTGTTTTCAAAGGTACTCAAGGATCCCTTTTCTTTAAAAAAATAAATAAATACATACATATTCATATAAGCGCAAGCATCCGCATCTACTCCATTTG
>NW_007726490.1:230106-239578 GCF_000696425.1 Galeopterus variegatus | reverse complement strand
GTCTGTAAGATTATTAGCCTAGCTAGTCATTATTGTAATTTTGCGATCCCTTCCCTTTCTAACACCATAAATGTCTCCTTCTCCACAAATACCTTCTCTTCTGTTTTCAAAGGTACTCAAGGATCCCTTTTCTTTAAAAAATAAATAAATACATACATATTCATATAAGCGCAAGCATCCGCATCTACTCCATTTGACCCTGCTGCTTCCCTTCTGTAGATAAGCTTACTTATGTCTTTTGCTGCTAAATGTCTTGAGCATGGGACTTCGTCTGCTGGCCACACTTCCTCTCACCCCATTCCCTGCTTAACTTTCATGTTCTCATCCTCAGTTAGGTACAGAAATGACTCAAAGATCACAGTCTTCTTTGAGGAAATCTAATGGCCTGTGCTGCAGGCCTTCCTCTGCTGGCTCATTTAGTGCTTTTTCCAGATTCCTTGACCCCTGCCCTCCCCTGACATCCACAAGATTGCACTAGGCTAGTTCACCTTCCTCCTGCACTGCCCAGGTCCCTTCACTGGCATTTCTCTATGTTCATAAATCTCTGGAGTTCTGTTCTTGCCAGGTAATATTTGAAACTTATCTAGAATAAATTGACCCACAGGAATAAAATAATTCAAAGACATCTTGCATACGATAAGATCCAAAAGAGAGGCTTTCCTCTAAGAATGACTCGTGTCTGTGAGGGCTCAGGGTTTGGGTCTGCTCAATTCTAAGTCAAGCCTCTGAGACCTTGGAGAAAGGAAAATGAACCAGAAGTCCTTGGGTAACTTCTTCTTAAACAAGGCTGAGCAGTCTGGCCTCTTCATTTAGTATGATGATTTGACACATTTTATTTTACTCAAGAAGTATACAGGTCTCTACAAAAACTAAAATACTCATGTATAGCTATAAGCCAGGGTATCTGGTTGAGCCATTGCTTTTATAAATTTGGTAAAGTCTTTACTATATCTCAGCATCTTACCAAATGTTCCTGTCAATTGATGGACAATCAATGTAACAAAACAAATTAATGTAACAAAACAATATTGTTTTAATTACCTATAATAGCTACAGTTCCAATTTTGTGCTCATATTATGCCAATACTACTCAGGGTCTTTTTCTTACATTTAAGATATTTATCAGCTAAATTGAAACAAGGTGTCTTTCTTCCATGTCCATTTGTGCATAGCACAACTCTATCTCTGGAGTATTTTTTTTACTTCTTAGAAACAGTCTGAGAGAATGAAAATACAAGCCACAGACAAGGAGTAAATATGTGCAAAACCCATATCTGGTAAATAACTGATATCCAAAATGTACAAAGAACTCTTAAAACTTAACAATAAAAGAAAAAAAATTAATTAAAAATGAGCAAAAGATCTGAACAGACACATCATGAAAGAAGATATACAGATGACAAATAAATATATCAAAAGATGCTCAGCATCATATGTTGTGAGAAAATTGCAAATTAAAACAACAATGACATACAGCCACACACCTCATTCGAATGGCTAAAATCCAATTCACAGACCATAGCAAACACCAGTGAGGATGAGGAACAACAGGAACTCTCATTCATTCCTGGCGGGAATGCAAAATGGTACAGCCACTTTGAAAGACAGCTTGGTAGTTTCTTACAAAGATAAAACGTGGGCTTACCATATGGTCCAGTAATCGTGCTAAGTATTTATGAATTGAAAACTTGCGTTCACACAAAAACCTGCACATAGATGTTTGTAACAGTTTTATTCATAATTACCAGAAATGGGAAGCAAGTACAATTAAGATGTCCTTCAATAGTGGAACTCTTAAACAAACTGTGGTACATTCACATAATGGAATATTATTCAGTGATAAAAAGAAATGAGCTATCAAGTCAAAAAATAAATGAAGGTACCTTTAATGAATATTTGTAGGTGAAAGAAGACAGTATGAAAGAGTACACTCTGTATGGGCCCTGCGCTCCAACCCGTGCCACGATGTGTCGAGGTGAGCCCGGGAGCAGCACAGCTGGAGGCGGCCCCACCCTCTTCCTTGGACCCGGAGGGGAGTGCCAGCCCTGCCCTGTGCCTTGAACTGTCCTGCACCAAGGTGAGCCCAGCAGCAATGCCGGATCTGCACAGCTAGAAGAAGCCCTGCCCCCCTCCTTGAACCTGAAGGGGAGCACCAGCCTGCAGGGTCTGACCCACTGAGGTATGCCCAGCAGAACTGCATGGCACCAGGGGCTCATTCTACAACCACAGATTCTGGAACAGGACCCAAAGTGATTTAACATAACCACCACATTGACTGTCAAGCAAAGACAATTCACTACCACAGTAACAACCAGGGCCACTCCACAGCCAAGCTCAGTGTAATAGAAGAAGCAAACCCTCTACCAAATGACCAAACATCAACAAAAGAATCCTAGAAGTACAAACAAACAAGAAGAAATGACACCACCAAAAGAATAAAGTACTACTCCAAAGTCAGACTCCATGGAAGAGGGAATACTTGAAAGGTCTGAAAAAGAATTTCGAGCATCGGTCTTAAAAAAAACATTGAAGAAATAAAGGAAGACTCAATTAGAGAACACAATGAAACAAGAAAAAATATCCAGAATATGAAGAAGGAAATCTACAAAGAGATTAATACCTTTAAAAAGAGTGTAGCAGAACTTCTAGAAATGAAAGACTCACTAAAACACCAATCAAAAGCACAACTGAGAGCTTGAGCAGCAGGCTAGAGCAAGCAGAAGAAAGAATTGCAGAGCTTGAAGATGGTCTTTTTGAAATAACTCAGGCAGACAAAAAAAGGAAAAAAGAATTAAAAATAATGAGGAAAATCTAAGAGAGATAGCAGACAGCCTCAAGTGCTCTAACATCCAAATTGTGGGTATTCGTGAAGGGGAGGAGAAAGGAAAAGGTCTAGAAAATCTACTCAAGGAAATAGTAACAGAAAACTTCCCAGGTGTAGGGCAAGATACAGACCTTCAGATCCAGGAAGCTCAAAAGTCCCCAAACAGATTCAACCCAAAAAGATCTTACACAAGACACATTATAGTTAAATTTGCAAAGCTCAAAGACAAAGAGAGAATTCTACAAGCAGCAAGAGAAAAGTGTCAGGTCACTTATAGGGGTACCACCATCAGACTAACAGCAGAATTCTCAACTAAAACCCTACAGGCCAGAAGAAAGTGGAATAATTTATTCAAAATACTAAAAGAGGGCCGGCCCGGTGGTGCACTGGAGAGTGCACCGCTTGGGAGCGTGGCAGCGCTCCCACTGAGGGTTCGGATCCCATGTGGTGACCAGTTCCCACTCACTGGCTGGGCGCGGCGCAGGCGCAACACCGAGAGTTGCGATCCCGTTGCCGGTCCCCGGTACGGGCACGACACTGAGGGTTGTGATCCCGTACTGGTCAGTAAAAAAGACAAAAAGACAAAAAAAAAAAAATACTAAAAGAAAAAAATTGCTAACCAAGTATTCTTTACCCCGCAAGGCTCTCCTTCAAAAATGAGGGAGAAATAGTGTATTCCCTAGACAAACAAAATTTGTGGGAGTTCACCACCACATGACCAGCCCTGCAAGAAATTCTCAAGGGAGTCATTCATCTGGAATCTGAATAATGGTGACCACTACCACAAGTACACAAGAAAGAGCAAAACCCACTCTTAAAACAAAAATGCCAGCAAGAAAGAGAAAGAAGCAAAATCATCCCACCTTAAATTCCCAACTAACATTGAAGAAGAGAAATAAAAGGGGAAATAATAATCAGAAGATATTTAAACCATATAAACAAGAAACAATTAAATGATAGGAATTAACCAACACTTGTCAATAACTACCCTAAATGTGAATGGACTAAACTCCTCCTCATTCAAAAGACACAGACTAACTGACTGGATTAAAAAGCTAGACCCAAATATATGCTGTCTTCAAGAGACCCACCTCACCTATAGAGACACACATAGGCTAAAAGTGAAGGGATGGAAAAAGATATACAATGCACATGGAAACCAAAAATGAGCAAGAGTAGCTATTCTTATATCAGACAAAATAGACTTTAAAACAAAAAACAAAAAAAGACAAAGAAGGCCACTATATAATGATAAAGGGGTCTATCCAGCTAGAAGACATAACAATCATAAACATGTATGCACCCAATACTGGAGTGCTCAGATATATAAAGCAAACACTCTTAAACCGAAAGAAAGAAATAGGACCTAGTACATTAATAGTGGGTGATCTGAACACCCTTCTCTCAGTATGGGACAGATCTTCCAGGCAACAATTCAACAAAGAGACACAAGATTTAATCTATACCCTAGACCAACAGGACTTGGCAGATATATACAGAACATTTCATCCAACAACTAAAGAATACACTTTCTTCTCATCAGCTCATGGTACATTCTCCAGGATAGATCACATATTAGGTCACAAATCTCGTCTCAGCAAATTTTGAAAAAGTGAAATCATTCCAATTATCTTTTCAGACCACAATGGACTAAAATTGGAAATAAACAATAAGCAAAACTCTGGAAGCTATACAAATACATGGAAACTAAATAATAGGCTCCTGAATGACCTATGGGTCCAAGAAGAAATTAAACAGGAAATCAAAAAATTTCTAGAAACTAATGAAAATAAAGATACATCATACCAAAACTTGTGGGATACTGCAAAAGCAGTACTACGAGGCAAATTTATTGCAGTAAATGCTTATATCAAAAAATTGGAAAGACTTCAAATAAATGACCTAACACTATGCCTCAAAGAACTTGAAAAACAAAAACAATCCAAACCTAAAGGCAGTAGACAGAAAGAAATAATTAAGATCAGAGCAGAACTAAATAAAATAGAGACCCCAAAAACAATAAAAAAAGATCAGCAAAACAAAAAATTGTTTTTTCAAGAAGATAAATAAAATGGACAATCCATTAGCTAGGTTAACAAAAAAAAAAAAAGAAGAGAGAAGACCCAAATAACAAAAATCAGAAATGAAAAGGGAGACATTACAACCGATACCACAGACATACAAAGAATCATTAGAGACTATTATAAACAACTGTATGACAACAAATACAAAAATCTGGAAGATATGGATAAGTTCCTAGACACATACAAATTACCAAGACTGAACCAAGAAGAGATGATAGAAAACCTGAACAGACCAATAACAAGCAAGGAGGTTGAAGTGGTAATTAGCAATCTTCCAACAAAGAAAAGTCTTGGTCCGGATGGCTTTACAGCTGAGTTCAATCAAACTTTTCAAGAGGAGTTAACACCAATTCTCCTCAAACTATTCCAAACAATTGAAACAGATGCTACTCTCCCAAACTCATTCTATGAGGCCAACATAACTCTGACACCAAACCCGATAAAGACACAACAAAAAAAGAAAATTACAGGCCAATATCCTTGATGAACCTTGATGCTAAAATCCTCAACAAAATATTAGCGATCAGAATACAGCAACATATTTAAAAAATTATACACTATGATCAAGTGGGATTCATCTCAGGGATGGAAGGATGGTTCAACATACAAAAGTCAATAAATGTGATACATCACATCAACAAACTCAAGGACAAAGACCATATGATTATCTCAACAGATGCTAAAAAAGCATTTGGCAAAATTCAACATCTGTTCATGATAAAGACTCTCAACAAATCAGTTATAGAAGGAAAATATCTTAACAAAATAAAAGACATTTATGACAAGCCCACTACCAGTATCATTCTGAATGGGGAAAAACTGAAGGCCTTTCCCTTAAGAACAGGAAAAAGATAAGGATGCACACTCTCACCACTTCTATTTAACATAATACTTGAGGTACTAGCCAGAGCAATCATACAAGAGAAAGGAATAAAGGGAATCCGGGTTGGAAAAGATGAAGTCAAATTCTCTCTATTTGCAGATGACATGATGCTGTATTTAGAAAAACCTAAAGATTCTATCAAAAAACTCCTAGAGCTGGTTATAACTTCAGTAACATTGCAGGATACAAAATAAATGCCCCCAAATCAGTAGCATTTATATACCAAAATAATGAGTTAACAGAAAGAGAAATAAAGAAAGTAAGCCCATTTACAATTGCCACACAAAAAAATGATATCTATGGATCAATTTAACCAAGGAGATGAAAGACCTCTAGAATGAGAACTACAAACCACTTTTGAAAGAAATCAAAGAAGACACAAAAAGATGGAAAGATATTCCATGGTCTTGGATTGGGAGAATTAACACTGTGAAAATGTCTATACTACCTAAAGTGATCTACAGATTCAATGCAATCCTTATCAAAATACCAATGAAATTCTTCACAGAAATGGAAAAAACAATCTTACCTTTCATATGGAAAAACAGAAGACCCCAAATAGCCAAAGTAATCTGAGTAAAAAAAATAAAGCTGGAGGCATAACACTACCTGACTTTGAATTATATACTACAAAGCTATTGTAACCAAAACAGCATGGTCCTGGTATAAAAATAGACATTCAGACCAGTGGAGTAGAATTGAGAACCCAGAAATCACCCCGCAGGCCTACAGCCATCTGATATTAGACAAAGGCAACAAAAATCTACATTGGGGAAAAGATTGCCTCTTCAACACGTGGTGCTGGGAAAACTGGAGATCCATAAGCAGAAGAATGAAACTAAATATGAATCTCTCACCTTACCCTAAAATCAACTCAAAGTGGATTAAAGACTTAAGTATAAGACCTGAAACTGTAAAAATACTAAGGGAAAATATAGGTGAAACACTTCAGCAATTATGTCTGGATACCGGCTTTATGAACATGAGCCCAAAAGGAAAAGCAGCAAAAGAAGAAATAAACAAATGGTACTATATCAAACGAACAAGTTTCTGCACAGCAAAAGAAACAATCAACAGAGTGAAACGACAACCTACAGAGTGGGAGAAAATTTTTGCTAACTATGCATCCGACAAGGGTTTAATATCCAGAATATACATAGAACCCAAGCAATTATACAGTAAAAAAAGACCCAATTAAAAAATGGGCAAAGGAGCTGAATAGACATTTTTTAATTGAAGACATAAAAATGGCCAACAGATACATGAAAAAAATGCTCAATATCACTAGTCATCAGGGAAATGCAAATTAAAACTACTTTGAGATACCACCTCACCCCAGTTAGACTGGCTATAATCAAAAAGACTATGAATAACAAATGCTGGCGAGGGTGTGGAGAGAAGGGAACACTCCTACACTGTTGGTGGGACTGTAAATTGGTACAATCATTGTAGAAAATAGTATGGAGTTTTCTTAAACAACCACAGATAGATCTTTCATACGATCCAGCAATACCTCTTCTGGGTATGTACCCAGAGGAATGGAAATAATCATGTCCAAGTGATACCTGCACTCCCATGTTCATCGCAAAAAAATAAACAAATGGGACTATATCAAACTAAAAAGCTTCTGCACAGGAAAAGGAAACAATCAACAGAGTGAAAAAACAACCTACAGAGTGGAAGAAAATTTTTGTTAACTATGCATCCGACAAGGGTTTAATATCCAGAATATACATAGAACCCAAGCAATTATACAGTAAAAAAAGACCCAATTAAAAAATGGGCAAAGGAGCTGAATAGACATTTTTCAATTGAAGACATAAAAATGGCCAACAGATACATGAAAAAAATGCTCAATATCACTAGTCATCAGGGAAATGCAAATTAAAACTACTTTGAGATACCACCTCACCCCAGTTAGACTGGCTATAATCAAAAAGACTATGAATAACAAATGCTGGCGAGGGTGTGGAGAGAAGGGAACACTCCTACACTGTTGGTGGGACTGTAAATTGGTACAATCATTGTAGAAAATAGTATGGAGTTTTCTTAAACAACCACAGATAGATCTTTCATACGATCCAGCAATACCTCTTCTGGGTATGTACCCAGAGGAATGGAAATAATCATGTCCAAGTGATACCTGCACTCCCATGTTCATCGCAGCTCTTTTTACAATAGCCAAATGTGGAACCAACCTAAATGTCCATTGATGGGTGATTGGATAAGGAAACTGGTATATATATATATACCAGTTTCCTTATATATATACATACACACACATATACATACACACACACACACACACAAACACACACACATATATATATACCATCAAATACTTCTCTGCCATAAAAAAGAATGAAATACTCCCATTTTCAACAACATGGATGAACCAGGAGAAAATTATGTTGAGTGCAATAAGCAAAGCACAGAGGGATAAATACATGTGCTCACTCATATGTGGGAGCTAAGAGAGAAAGGAAGGAAGGAAAGAAAGACCATGGTAGTGCATTGGACTTACATTCTTAGGGCTACAAAGTGGAGTGGGGGCGAAGNGCATGAGGGGTGACAATTAGCTTTTTATCTCATGAATATTCATAGATAGATAGAAAGAAACAAACAAAGAAAGAGAGAGAGAAAGAAAGAAAGAAAGAAAGAGTCCAGAATATAGTTTAAAAAAAACAAAAAGAATGACTACACACTGTATGATTCCAACTTTATGACATTCTGGAAAAGGCAAAACTGTAGACATTACAATAAGATCAATGGTTACCGAAGTCTTGGGGAAAGGGGAGACATAAAGCGGTAAAGCACAGGTTCTTTTTAGGGCACTGAAACTATCCTGAATAATACTGTAACGAGGTACACATGCCACTGTGCATTTTTCAGCCCATAGAACTGTACAACACAGAGTAAACCCTAATGTGAACTATGGACTTTAGTTGAAAAACAGGTGTAAGTATCAATATCGATTTCGTTTTTCTGTAAACCCAAAACTGCTCTAAATCTTTTTAAAAATCATGATATGATGAGTTTTGTTACTACAAAACAAAACAGTAGTAACATTGAAAATTCCTAGCACGTCCAGAGCAAACTCGCGTTCAGACAGAGAGGAGGTGCGCAGTCACATCCACGTCTGCATGCGACGCGTTGTTAAACACTGAATTTGAATGTCCAACATCAGAGTCAGTCAACTTTGTTAGATCCTTGTCCTCCATGTGTGGAGTTCACATGTCCAAGTCAAGAAGCATTTTAGGTAAAAGGTGAACTACTTGACAACTTTCAATAAACAGCTAAAAGTTTGATGACTAAATGTAAAACAGTAGCAAGCAAGGCCTAAGCCGCCACTGTCGCCATCCCACAATTGCCTAAGCAAGCATCTCAGTGCCTTTCTCCTTTTCTTACAGGCCTTGCGATTGCCAGTGCCCTAATAGACATTTCACAACAGAAACCTTCCGATAGTAAAGACAAGACTTCTGGAGTCCGAAATCGAAAGCACCTCTCCACACGTCAAGGAACTTGTGTCTGAGAAATGGAAAACGCTCCTGTATATCCTGTAATGTTTTACTCTTTAAATGGCTTCCATTAAAGCTGTTCTATGACTCAGACTTTATGGAGGCAAGTCTCTGTATGACCCAGGGCCCGAATACAGTTCCCTCTAAATGGGCAATGATCCAA
>NW_007726490.1:216451-228389 GCF_000696425.1 Galeopterus variegatus | reverse complement strand
CCTTTTTATAAGAACAGATCATTTTCTTTTGACCTTCCTCTCCTAGCTGCTGGATTTTATCTACTTTTCACAAATGTTATGAAATATAGAACCTCCCAAGTTATGAAATGACCCAGGTTCCTTCCTGCCAACTATTTCACTTAGAATACAGTATTCCTGTTCCATGAACACTTTAGTGTCATGAGAGAAAGTCTAGAGTTTAAAAAACAAGTTCATTGTTGCCCACGTTCAGCATATTCTTAATGACTTAAAGACTTAAAAAATTAGGGCAGAAAGGAAAAATAAAATAAAACAGCTTTCACTTTGGAACACAGAATCATGTGTCCTGATATTGACAACAGTTCACTAACGCTCAGTTGCATTAACAGAGATAGTTTGAAATTGCAGTTTCTTAACTTCAGGGTGACTACAGTATATATGTCAAAACAGTAACAGAGATATCCAAAGCTGTTGTATATGATATAGTTTTGTTTAATATGAAAGTCATTTAAATATAATTGATGTTTAGTACTCTATATGTACTTTTCCTGTTCTTTGGATTTCTGGAAGATAATGACACTTTATTGTTTACAGCTGATGCATAGTTATTTGCATGCCATGGTTGTACAGTAGTGGGATACGACCCTATTGTGATATTAAATGTTTATTTCATAATGCCATTTATACATAATCAGCTTAATTTGATGAGGATTGATTGTACTATATAACAGGAATGATCATACAATATGTAGTTGCATCTTATATAAGACTGCTAGGTTGCATCTAATCATGACTATGTCATTATTTTCATAATTAGGCATTTATGAATTATAGTATATATCCTTCTGTTGGCATGATAATTTTGCTATCTTCCATGCATTAAAAGTAAGATGAATTCTTAGAGTAATTTTAGTAATTTTATCTATACCCTGTAGGGTTTTATTGGGGGTGGGGGGTGTTTTTACTTCCTGTTATTTTCTCTCTCAAAAAAAGAGTGAGCAAAGTTTGTTTGTAAATGTCTCCTAAAAACAATCAAGTAATTTTATCAGCTTCCTTTTGGGCCCTTTAAATGTTGATTTTTCTCACGGAAAAATAAATTGGCAAAACAGTTGATTACAAAGATATGATCATTTAAAAATAAGGCGATTGCTCAATTTGTTTAATCCTCTAACAGTTGTCACAAGAGAAAGCTTATATAACAAAAACACAAAACATACAGACTTGTGTGTAAAATCTATTTTGTCTATATTTTTAGAGAAGCTAAGAAAGCAGCATTAACATGAAATAATTGTCAAGTTTTATCCACCTCAAATCCCATCAGCTTCTTAAAACTTAAAAATTCGAGTTTTAGAGAATTATGGGACATAATGCAATATTAAATTAAAATCATATCATAGCTTTCTGGGCCAAATATTGCTAACTCTGGCTAATTGTGCAATATATTCTCAACTTATCAAACCCTTTTACTGGCAATAAAATTGTTCCCCCTCAGGTGAAGTGACTTGCAAAGACATCAAGGGTCAAGGATAATCACTATGAATCTGCATCTTGGATTTTTTTCCCACCACATCCCAAACACTTTCAATTTGGATGTTTTGTTTTTTAAAAATCAAACCATGGAAATATGCAGATACTTTCCAAGAAGTTAGCAGATAAATGACTGATTCTCTTGAAAACTTACCTTAATTTCAGTTTAGAATGACTTTGAAAAATTCTTTAGATTTAGAATTGCTTTGGGTTAAATAGAATGGTTTAAAATTTTTGGTTAAATAGAATGAAGTTTTAAAAATTAACCTGGAGACACTATTTGGGCAACTAGAAAATTCTCATTAAAGAAGAATCTATACATTCTTACGGATTGATTGAATAAATTTTAAGATTAGGATTCTTGTAATTACTTTAAATGAAAATTTATGTTAGTGATGCACAGAGAAGGAAGATAGATGCCATATACTGTAGTGTTACATCCAGGAAAACTTCAAATAGTACATATTTAAATGTGTAATTTCTATTTGCTGTACTTCCCAATATCTCATTTTCTTTTGGTGTTAGATAGAAATGACAGTATTGCTGTTGTCCATGCCATAGGGTCATTTAGAGTGCAGACTAGTGCCACGCTGGACAACGGATGTTGGAACCAGGTCTGAGGTGTGTGGTGCTGGGCAAATTTTCACCTTTTGAAGCTTCGGCCTTTCCAGCTGTAAAGGGAGGTCATGGTGTCCACCTTGCAGAGCTGTTGTGACGCTAGAAGGTGACAAGCAGAGAGATCCCACAGAGGGGGCCCCCCATGTAGCATAGCAGGTATTAACAATCATGGGGCCACTGGACTTTCTATCAATTGTTTTATGAATCCATCTATTAATCTTCATCCAACTTTTTGCCCAATGTAAAAGTCAGGTAGGTTTTTACAAAGAGATTCTTAAATATCTTCTGTTCCTATATTTCTAGGATATAGGGATTTCTAAAAAACTACTTTGATATTTGGGTCAAGGCCTTGACTCTTTCTAAAACAATACAGTTTTAGTGGAGTAATTTTTAAATTACTGCTTGGTGACATTTAGACAGGAACACCAATTGTCTGACATTTGGCTGTCATAAATGATACATCTTTTTTTCAGGGAACATAAAGCTATGATTTGAGAAGTGTTTTATATTTTTTAAAAAGTGAAAACTGATCAAATGAACCAATTCTACCCCCTATACTTTAAAAAAAATTTTTTTTGTAAAAGGCAACTTTTATTCATGTAAGGGCATACAATAACTTTAAATATTTACATGGAACTGAAAACACACACATGCACACACACACACAACAAAACTCAAAATATAAGGATCTGAGGATAATGTCTTCAGACACAGGTGTCAACAGACTCTTGAGAAACGTTATACTCTTACTATACTCCCGTTAATTCAGGTATCAATAAGAGTATTGAACTGTGCTGTATAAGTGGAATGTTAGACTGTTGAAACTCATTTTTAAGCTTACAATTTGCAACCAGACATGAAAATACATATTCCTAATTTCTAATTAGTTTACAAATGTCCACAGTATATAGCTGAATTTTTGCAAAGCCTTGCCAGAATCCACCTATACTTTTAAAAAACCCAACTCCCAAAACCCATTTGCCACTAACTAGCGTGAGCTTGGAACTTCCTTGATGGTAAGAATTCCCCAGGTTAGTGCATATTCCCACCTCCACCTCGAGAGATTCAGATTCAGGAGGACTGCGGTGGGCCCTGGAGAGCGATATGCTTAATAAGCTCCTTGGAGATTCTTACCATTAGGCAAATTAGGAAAACACTGCACTGGGCCAAAGAGCTGCCTTTATCTAGAGATAGAGGGAGTTCTTTAAATAACGAAGTTATCACTCTAATTCAAAATGCTTTAAATAATTTTCCAAGGAATACAAGCCATCTGGTGGGTTTTACAGCAGTGTTTTGTTATAGTATACATTTAACATTTTAGTCTCATCAAATTTTTTAAATTAAGAATTAAAACCATAGCTACCATCAGTATATGTACACAGGTGTGCATACCAGTGTTAAAAACAGATTGTGTGAAAGTTCAAACCCCCTTTAAAAGCCAATATTTATGATATAATTTGCTATTAATTGGGACTTTAATTATTGAAATAAAAACATTGGCTTTTCCAACCTCCACTGCCAAATGCAGCTTTTTTTCACCCATTCACTATCATACAGGAAAAAGTATTCTGAGAGCCTGACAGAGCCACTCCCCACCTAAGACTTGGTTATAAAATGTGTTACATTCAAAATACATTTTTCTCTTTCCCTCTTCACCCAGTTTTCATTGACTGCCAAATGCAGCTTTTTTTCACCCATTCACTATCATACAGGAAAAAGTATTCTGAGAGCCAGACAGAGCCACTCCCCACCTAAGACTTGGTTATAAAATGTGTTACATTCAAAATACATTTTTCTCTTTCCCTCTTCACCCAGTTTTCATTGTCCTTTTCTACAAGTTCTCTTTGAACGGCATGCTGAACACTTTGAATGTTCCTGAGATTGGAAGACAAAATTCACAAGAGCCTGAGTGGCCAGGATTCCAGCTATAACTGATGGCCTGTGCCCCTTGTCATGGGTTTTGTGTGTACAGAAATTGGTCTTACAATAAAAGTCAGCTTCCAGAAACCGGCCATAGCTGAGGAACTTTCTGAGAAAAGCCTGCACATTCTTTGGCAAGCTTTGGGTCTCCTCCAGGGGTTGCCATCTGGTTCCCTGCTTATGTCAGTGACACTGCTCTGCTGGGCCTTGGTCAGGTGTTGCTGAGAAGGAGCAAGCCAAGGAGGATCCCAATGCCTCTCTTCTCTCCAGCACCCCACAGAAGGACCAAGCACCTGCAAAGTCGTGGCCTGAGACCTACCCCTGAGGTTGGCTCTGCCTCTGCTCCAGGGGATCTCTGCAAGGTGGTCTCCTCCCAGGGCAGCCCTCTGCCACACCTTGCAGAGGTCAGGCCAGGGAAGTGGCTGGGATCAGGAGGCCCAGCCAACCCTGAAACACATGCCCAGCCTGTCTAGCATGTCCCAGGGGGTTTAAAAAAAAAAAAAAAAAAAAGAGTGAAGATTTGGGAGGGGCCTGGGAGAAGCGGTGCTGAAGGGGGTACAGCTCATGGTTGAATCCTGGGGCCCCTTTGTTTTGAAACAAAAAGCAGCAACTGCTCTGTGAACATCCAAGCTCTGCACACTCTCCTCTTAGCTTGTTCATGGTGGATCAGTGGCTATGAGGAGACTTGGAGATTTTAGCTCAGGACTGTTTATCTCTGGCCTAAAGGGCTTTTCTTATAGAAATCACCTGTGAGTGGCTGACGTGCACAACAGGCATTCTGTCAGCTCCATACAATTCCCTCTCCACACTCGAGCGCGCTCCCTCACTTGTTTAGAAGCAGGCTACCCGGCATAGCCGTAGCACCCGAGGTGTTGTTGAGCTTTACTTTCTCCAGCCCTACTATGAAAATAGCAAGTATCATCATGGGAGTCTCCCTTGATTTGCAGGGGATGCATTTCAGGACCCCCAGTGGGTGCCTGAAACTGCAGATGGTACTGAACCCTATATATACTATGTTTTTCCCCTATAAATAGACACATGCCTATGATAAAGTTTAATTTATAAATTAGGGACAGTAAGAGATTAATGACAATAACTAATAATAAAATAGAACAATTGTAGCAACATGCCAGCATCTCTTGCACTTTGGGGCCATGATGAAGTAAAACAGGGTGACTTGAGCACGAGCCCTGTCATGCCGATCTGATAACCAAGAAGGCTACTAAGTGACTAGCAGGCAGGGGCATCCACAATGTGGATCTTCTGGACAAAGGGATGATTCATGTTCTAGGCAGGACAGAGCAGGACACTGAGAGATTTCCTCACCTAGGAATCGTTTATTTCTGGAATCTTCCATTAAACAATTTTGGACCATGATTGACCGCTGATAACTGAGACCGAGGAAAGCAAAACCAAGGATAAGAGGGGACTGTTGTATTTTGCATACAAAATACATATAATTTTGAATGGGCTTCTGTAAACTCATCCCCCCACCGCCCCCACATTCTAACCTGCCTGCTTCCCAGCACTTCCACCCTTTGCTGAGAAAATAATTCTCCCCGGTTTAAGAATCAGGTGTGGAGCGGTTCTAATTGAACAAGGACCCAACCCTCTCAAAGACCATTGAAGAAAAACTGTATTCTACTCACCATCAACAGCCTTAACCAATGTTATTTGTGGCAGAAGTGGTATCTTAACTCAGGCAAGACAGCTGGGTAAGCATGGACTTCTTTGAACAGACTGTGTGCATGGTCGTATTCGGGCTCTTGAAAATCCACCTAGGAAAATAGCATTAGGGAGCAAATTCTTCTAACAGTACTTTGAATTTCTATAGTCCCCATGGCCCAAAGACACTTAAGCTTTTGTGCTTTCCAGTTATGTATAAGTTATCTTAGAACAGGTCCTATGTGAGGACACTTTCAAATTTTAATGTAAACTCAAATGCCAACTTTTTTTACTGCCTTGGGCTGGTTGTCTAAACCATTTCTAAGTAAACTGGGGTAAAACACTCGCCTATCTCATCTAGGTTTTATGATGGGTTTTTGTTGTTGTTTTTGAAATTGGAAGTAGATCATATTTAAGTGTTTTCTTCTGTTACTATGAAAAGGTCCAAAGTTCAATTCAGTGAGTCATGAGCAGTGATTTTCCCTTGGAAAATTTTTGCCGGGTAACACTAAAGTGTATATATATATATATGTGCCGAAGTTCCCAAATAATTAAATTGCAATTGAAACCAATAACATGTGTTGCGTGGTGACTCAGAGCTGTATTTTTCAGGATTTTTACAATGTCTATTATATCTTTTAAATATTACCTGCCTCAACTGTAAGTGGCAATTTTACAGCAAATACTAACAGGTTGTGTTGGATTTTCCTTCCTGTCATCACACATCTCTCCTGACCTTTCATCGACTAGTCAGCTCCTTTCCCCCAGCAGCAGACTAGCACTCTCATACCTCTATCTACGCTTTAGAAACAAATAAATAACATAAAATAGGTCTTGCACATCTTCGTTCCCTTGTGACAATGCACGTTGGCAGCAGTAATCTTTTCCTTTGGATCAGCTTGTTTGAAATACGATGGCACTTAAAAGGGAAGGCCGGCTGGAAGGACACCAATAAAAATACTAGCTCAGCTTAAAACAATTTGATTTCAACTCGAAATGAATTACCTTGCAACACAAATAGATAATGGCAGACAGGAAATGCTACTTACCAAGACTCTTCCCTTCTGAGAGTCAGAACTCCAGGTTCATTTGAAGCTTGTTGCTCTGTGAGGATAAAAAAAAAATATGGTCTCCACAAACATTTATGTGCAGATGAACTAGTTTGAAGAGGGAACAAATTTTGAGTATCCGATGTCCACACCTTGCTGATTTCTGAAGTGACAGCTCCAATTTGACCTTCCAGTGCAAAAAATCAATCAGGGAAGGCTGTTACAGGAAGCAGCATTTCTGTAAGGGACAACTACCAAGAGAAGGCCCTATGATGAGCTTTACAAACTAGACGTTTGTGAAGACATATAAGGATGCCTTGTTTGTGGTCTTATACATAATATGCAATGTTTTGGTGATATGATTTTCTTTTCTGAGAAATGTCCAGAAAATAGTTATGTGGCAGCCTTTTTATTGGTAGCTCTTAAAAGCAATAATATATCTAAACCATTTTGGTCTTGCACATTAGTGAATTGAGAATTATTTTGTTCTAAAGTGGAATGTCCAAAACAGCATATACCTTCATAGGAACCTCTTGGGGGAAAAAACCCCACAATTTTCTAGTGTTTCAAAATGTTACAACCTTGCTTGTAGTCCTCCATAAGGCATTAATATAGTTAATAATTACATTATCTTTTTTGGTGCAAATTACTCTGTGTACATATTCTTTATGGAATGTTGATAATTGCCCTGGTAACATAGGCTCTAAGGGACTGTTTGAAATATTTTCAAAGTTGTGGCAATGTCAAGTTTATTATCTTGGTGGGATGGAAGACAAAGAATAATTATTAATAACTTCTGCAAAGTTTGAAATCTACTGAGACCGTTGGTATAAAGTTTAATTCAACTTATTAAACATGTCATTTCATGCCACTAAAAATTAAATACAGATTCCCAAAATTAGTAAGGGTCTTAATCACATTAATAAATATCTGAAATGGCAGCATAGTTTGGGAGTTTTGTGCTTTACTTGATCTGCAGCAGTCCATAAACTATACAGTAAACCAGAATACCCAAGGAACTAGAGGTAGTTGAATCAATTCTGTCAATTTTTTCAAAGACTGTTGAGGAAGCATGATCTAGTGGTTAAAACGGAGACCTGGGAAAACTAGAATAAAACCAAGATTCTATCCTCAGCTGAATGACTGACTAAGTTTCACCATGCTTTATGAGTATGTACCCCATATAGGAAATTGAGAACACTGCTTTCCTAGAAGATGCTTGTGAAGAAAATGCTTCTGGAGTCTCAAAACTTCGGATCCAGGTCCGTACCACTGCTGTCAGAGGGCTTTCTATATGGCGCTTTGTATAAGCATTTGGTAACATTCTTTACATTGCAATAACATCTATAACAACTTGACTTTCTAAGGACATTCTCATGGGTTATTATTAAATACTTTCCAGATTTTAAAGGTGGAGGGATGCATTGTATCTCACTGGCTCATACAAGCTGTCATAACTATTGTACTGGTATATAAAGGAATGAATGGCGAAGGTGCCCTATCACAATTTGCATTTCCATCTGCAGCTGGATTTTGTGAAAGTTAACACTTTAGTGCTTTCCGTTCCATTGTCAAATGATAAAGTTACTCATCTACAGAGAAGCATCTGAAATCTTATCAGTTAATTACATAAATGAAGTATTTTACACAAAACATTAAAATTTATATAAGAAAGAATAGCTCCCATTATTTCTCAACCAATATTGGCATATGTAAAATGCCGTGAAAGCTCTCAACAAAATAATAAACTAAAACATTTTTCTCTCTTCCTGTTAGTCATTACCAAGCTATGTTTCTTTTAGATAAACAATCTACAGTGTGTTTACTGAAGCTTGCATTGATATTCCCCAATAGTGTTTGCAACTTGAGTTTTATTCCAGCAGCTACATGAAATGAGTCCACAGTGCAGAGCAAGCAGGCCCCTCTGGAACCTGAGATTATTTGTTCTCTCGATGTTCTAAAGGTAATTAAGGAGCATTGCATGTTTCTCAATTAATGATTTCTCATTCAACAGGGGATCTTTGATGCTAATTTGTTTTAATCAGGGCAGAGGCTGCTCAAAAACTCTAAACAATTCAGTGAAGAGGAACTAGGAATTTTTAATCAGGTGGAAGAGATTTAAATGCTACGAGGGATGCATCCATCTTCCATTTTCAATTCCTGTTCATTTAACTATGTTCTTTAAAGTAGTATAAACCAATGTGAGAATTATTGAATAGAGTATATTGTATTACATATACTCTTTCCTTATACTTTTTCCTTATGTATTTGTGTGTGTATATAGAGGATTTCAATTTCTCCCATTTAAAGCCTACTTACATTCAACCTTCATTTCTCTCTGTAGAATGTATTTATACAGATCTAATACCCTTCATTATTATCTACACCACTAAAGAGTAGGAAATGTCTGTGTAAAAGTCTACTGGTGTATTACATATACTCTTTCCTTATACTTTTTCCTTATGTATTTGTGTGTGTATATAGAGGACTTCAATTTCTCCCATTTAAAGCCTACTTACATTCAACCTTCATTTCTCTCTGTAGAATGTATTTATACAGATCTAATACCCTTAATTATTATCTACACCACTAAAGAGTAGGAAATGTCTGTGTAAAAGTCTACTGGCATATATGTAGCAAAGGAATAATGGAAGATGCATTATGAATGAGCGTTAAATTGAAAACATTTTTTTCATCCTTTGGACAACCGTCCCTGAGTGGCTGTTCATAATTTGAGCAACTAAAATGAAATTGCATCATGTACATGGAAACATTTATAAGCCACGCAGCAGTTGCACCTTGAAGAGGCATTACAGCATGATTAGACCCTAGTTTTTGTAAAGAATGACTTCACCAGGTGACTTTGCCTTATGAAAGTCAATACTCAAAGCAGTGAAATTAGAATAGCTGCCTTTCTTTTCTAATGATCAGTCTCATTCTGATATTTTCAAATCAAAGCTACTTTACAGAATGTCAATCATGTGAAAATGTTTTTTTTTTCTTCTTGTAACTGAATATAGAAAAATCTCTACAAATGCTTGAGAAGACTAACTAGTTAAGAACTCATTGGTTCGCCATATTGAAATAAATGGGAAAATGAGCTGTTTGTTTTTTTGATGATTTTTAACCAGTGGTTCTCAAACTTTAGTGTACATCGGAATCACCTGGAGGGCTTGTTAAACAGATTGCTGGAGTCCATTCCCAGAGTTTCCGATTCAATAGGGTCTGGGTTGAGACCCAAGAATTTTCATTTTTAACAAGTTCTTAGGTTATCCTGGGGCTCAGGAAACCAAATTTGAGAACTCCTGTTATGAACAAACTGAGAATAGGGTGGTGATGGCTTCAATGCAGTACCGAGCAAAGAATCTGCATCCTCATGTATTGCAGGGTCTTTTTCACAGGTTCCCTGCCGGAAAGTATGCAGGCCTTGTGTGTCTCAGAAGTGGCTTCAAAGTTGGGCAGGGGCTAAGTGATGAACTTCAGCAAGAGGCATGACATTAGTATATGTATTTTAATTCATGGAGATCCCTTTAGAGGGCTTTGCTGGAGTTACAAACATTTGAAAACGAACTTGTAAATGGAAGTGATGACCTGGTACACCTGTGCTAATGGGCATTGCCAGAAGCCAAAATGGCTTGTGAAAAACGAGACCAGGATAACGTTTCCCAGCCCTGCTTTAGTAAGAATGGTCTGAAGCTCTGTTGGGCATCTGCGTTTTTAATAAGGACCCTTTTTAATTCTTAACAGAGAGTCTGGGGAACTCTACTTAAGGACTGGATTCTTTTTCCTTAGAACTATTCTTTGTAAAGGTGCTAAAATTCCCTACTCTGTAGAGAGCATCAGAGGGAAGCCCATTCATAAAGCTTCTGACTGGGCAGGTGCCCTACTGACTGCACAGGCTGAACTCCTTTGCTCAGGCTTTCTCGGACATGTGCATCATTGCCTCAGTGGACATGCTCTGGCCTAGTGTGTCTCTCACCTGTGGTATCATGCACCGCGTGATAAGTTCAATTATGATTTGCTTTTGTTCTATCAATGCTGTGTTTTTTTTTCTGATGCCATGTCATAAAGCAGTTTGGGAGTGAAATGAAGAGGACTAAGTTCTCATGTATAGATTTGAATGGTTATCTAATTGCATGTACATTGGCCCTTAACATTAATTAGTGAACATGCAATCAAATCAAAAGGCGATCCTGTTGTGAAACACATCTTAAGGAAGTTCAAATATTTAATAGCATCTACTATAGGCCAAGAACTATGTCATGTTATTTAGTTCTCCTACAGCCGATAAGAGAGAATTAGAAGGGTGCTTCGATCAGCTTTGTATCTCATGAATATTTGAAATAAATAAATAAATAAATAATAAATAAAACAAAAAGTTCATGGAAAGATTCATATTATCTTTCAAGCCTATTTTTTCATGAACTTTTTGAAGCATCCTCATATTAGAGTCTTGGTTACACTGAGGCTTAGAGCATTGACCTGCCTAAGCTCACACGGCTAGCAAGTGGCAGATATGGGAAAGAATCTACCACAATGTGCTGCTTCCCCCAAACCTGCTGTGATTAATCAACACACAACCTTCATACAATGGCAGGAAAAATAATGTCAGAAACTCCAACCGTCATTCCCTTATTATACTTTCTAATGTCAGAAACATTGTTAATCGTTAATCAAAGGGATATCTCCCCTTTCCTAATGAGCAATCTTATCTTCTGCAGTTGTCCTGGTTCTCCCATGTAAAGAAAAGGAGCTGAGAACCTTTCCCAGCTCCAGGCAGCCTCAGACTTTCAGATGCCCGTGACCCACCGTGCTTGTGAGTCAGCCCAGTTAATCACACCATCATCATCAGGCGCATTCCAGGCTGGCTTTAGACCTAATCATGTCACATCATTGGGTCACAAAACTGCTAGTGATCTAATTGAAAGTGACTTTTGCAATTACAAGTTACATCTTGATGTGATCATATTGTCAGTGTTCTACTTTGCTGGAATTTAAAATCTCTAGACTGTAGTTGCAGTGTTTGTCTCAGCCCAATGCAAACGGTCCTCAGCACAGTGACTCTCTCATCTCTTGTTACTACAAATGCTCCTTCACTTACAAGGAGGTTACATCCTGATTAACCCATTGTAAGTTGAAAATACTCGTATCATAAGTTGAAAATGCATTTAATACACCTG
>NW_007726490.1:203116-216154 GCF_000696425.1 Galeopterus variegatus | reverse complement strand
TCTAGACTGTAGTTGCAGTGTTTGTCTCAGCCCAATGCAAACGGTCCTCAGCACAGTGACTCATCTCTTGTTACTACAAGTGCTCCTTCACTTACAAGGAGGTTACATCCTGATTAACCCATTGTAAGTTGAAAATACTCGTATCATAAGTTGAAAATGCATTTAATACACCTAATCTACCATTTATCACAGCTTAGTGGGCTCCGAACACTTACATTAGCCTACAGTTAGGCAAAATCATCTAACACAAAGCCTATTTTATAATAATGTGCTGAATACCTCATGTAACTTGTTGAATATTGTAATGAAAGTGAAAAACAGAATGTTTTATGGGTACTTGAAGTACTTCTACTGAACGCATATGGCTTTCACACCATGGTTAAGTCAAAAACCTTAAGTCAAACAACGGTGAGTGCAGACCCTCTGCACTTGGACGGTGGGAAGCACAGCGCCCTTCCCTGCTCTGCAGACCTTTGCTGGCAGTTGACTCTGTCTCTCGCAGTAGCATATCCAGCTTTTCCCCAACTCTAAGCTTCAGAGAAATAAAGCAGGTGTTGTCATTGGTGCTCTAGGTCGTGTTTGCATCAGGTCAAATCACATTATAAGTTGCTATGAGAGGCATTAAAATTCTTTCCTAGAACACTAGTGTGTGTGTGTGATAATCACTGTCTAAGCATGGAAATCCTTTCTTTACACGGATTCCACAGTAACAGCAATTGACATGCAGCACTTTTCAGTTAAAGCATGTTCGTGGGACTGGGAAGTTATTTCTTTTCTTTCCCAGCCTTCGTTTTCTCATCTGTCTTATGAGGGCCCTTTTCAGGACATACTGGCTGGTTCTCTCTGAATTCTAACCTGGTAACAATGCTGTTGTGCTCACGTGGATTGCTGTGTCTTAGACTTTCATGAAATCAACTCTGAGAAGACTCGAGTAGAATCTATCAGGTGAGTTCAGCTTCACAAGAAATACATATTCTTAAAATGGCACACAATCTTCAGAGGATTGGCATTGACAAGGTCCAAAGTTTTCATTCTGTAATTTTGGCCGCTTTTGTTTATGCTTAGATTGGCATCGTAGCACATGGAAAGAAAATGGGTACTGCAGTCTTTTCACTTGTTTTCTTTATCTTTTCTAACAGAGGTCTTTTGCATCACACATACTTCAGATAGTCTTTATTTGCCACCACCCGAACACTACAGTCTTATTTTATTTCTCAGCGAAACTTAATTTCTGCCCAAAGGACAGCTTGCTGCACCTTCATTGCTCAGCTGTGTTGAAACATCACTACTTCTAAAGGGACTTTATGAAATGCCTTCTTTCTATTCAGAAGGTAAAATGAGATAAAAAAAAATTATAAATTATCTGGTCATCAAACAATTCTGTATAAAGAACTGCTAGAGAGACAGAAATGTTAATGCTCTTCAGAAACAGTTTCCTAAAAGGATCATTGGAAATATTTTTGTGGTGGCAAACTTTCAGAAGAAACGCCACAACTACTTTATGGTCATATTGAGGAGGAGTAACCATTTTTCCATTTGGAGCCAAAATAAGGGTAATTCTCCATCAAGCGTGGCCCTAACTGTTTAGAAACATGCAAATACTAGGTAACTAGCTGGTGTGTTTGCACGCAACATGCAGATAGATGTCTGACCTAGATACATCCCTAAAATTAATTTAACGGGGCTGCACTGGGCCTGGCTAATACTCTAACAAGTTATTTTTCTCTTTAATGATGAGCAGAAGTCCTGAGGGCATTGTGTTTGATAGAAGTGACAGCTTTGCAAGATGCAGGCTCCTCGAAGAGTGAGTGTGCTGACTCAGAAAATAGAAGGACAGCGCTGGATGGTAGGAGAGTTGTCAGACAAATTAGTAACCTTCTAGATTAAAAGTTATGTAGCTAATCAGTGCTACGGGCATACTTTAACCATGTCCCAAAGGAGGCAATGACTTAAGATTTATTTCTTAAAAGAAAAATGAATGTAGAACCTAGATCTGCATTACAAAATGAGTCAGCATCTTCCTCTTTGGATTATTGACATATTTGGAATTTTAATTTTTTCTTCTTTCTTTTTCCCCCTCATGCTCAAGAAAATCCATCAAGTTCCTGAAACCACACAGGGCATTGAAATCTTTGTCTTTCAAATACATTCAGAAATAAAATTGCAGATGTTAGTGTATTTCTAAGATACTGCATAATTAAGTCTGGTATCAATGAGGGAATTCAAACAAACAGTTCAGCAAAAAAAATAGGTATTTTATGTCTATCTGCCTAGGATTTTCTTTAAAGTAGCTTAAGTTACACTCAGGATTAATTAGTCCTATGGCTGATGGCCATGGTGTGTGTAGCTGACAGAACATTCTTCTTATTTGGAAAGTGCATGCAGATGTGGTTTAACCAGGCTGAAATACACATACTGAAATGGACATGCGTGAACGTCTCTAAAAGGAAGGGCGTGGGAAAGTGAGACTTGTATGGTTTAGTAGTTCAAGGTGAGCATCAGAATCCTAATTACTACAGGTAGGATTTACCCAATTCAGGTATCATGGTACTTGAAGGGAATTCCGAATTCGTGATTTATGAAGATGATTAAAGGATTCTTGAAACTGTTACAAACTCAGGAAAGAGGGCTGAAATCATGTTACCATATGGTAACTGCACAGAGAAGCACAATGAGAAAGCGCCATGGTCTGAGCTTCAGACAGCTCCTCGCAGTGAAGAATCGGTGGGTCCTTCTGCTGGTGCATCTGGACTCCAGTTTTCTGTGCCTTGTCCCTGTTATGTTTCCTTCTGAGGAGCCAATGTTTGTTTTATCATTTAGGGTCGTCCCTTGATGTCCACAGGTGGGGATTGGTTCCAGCCCCTCCTTCCCCCCCAAACACACAGATACCAAAATCAATGGGACGCTCATGTTCCTGGTATAAAATGGTGCAGTACTTGCATACAGCCTACACACATCCTCCCGTATACTTCATATTATTTCTAGACTCCTTATAATACTTAATACAATGGAAAAGCTACATAAATAGTTGTCATACTGTATTATTTTTATCTGTGTTAATTTTTATAGTTGTATTGTTATTTTTCTCAAATATTTGTGATCCATGGTTGTTTGAACCTGTGGGCGAGGAATGCTTGGATATGGAGGGCCAACCGTATTGCACTTCAAATAACAGACAACCCGAGGAAACATGGGATAAATCATAAGGCATTTATAGTTCACTAAACAAGAAAATTCAGTGGGAGGCAGTCTCAGGGTTGTTTTGATGTTTCAAAGATGTTCCCCTGCTCCTCATCCTCAATGGATTGGCTTTTATCCCCAAGTGCGTTCATCTTGTTTGCAAGGTGGCTGCCAAGGCTCTGAGTCTTACATCTTCACATGACTTTGTACAAAGCAGGAAGGAAGGGAAAGGGGCAATCTTGCTTTCTCTTTGGAATTCTCTTTCTTTCATTCGGAAGGAAAATCCTTAGAAGCTCACCCTGACCCTCAGCATATTTTCTCTTAGTGTTCATTGGCTAAAGACTGAGTCACATGCTTAATCTAGACCAATCCCTGGTAGGGACAAATGTGATTGCTGTGATTGGCTTAGACGCTGTCTATTCAAAGCATGATCACTCCAAGGGGAAGAAAATCGGTGCTACCAAGGAGCTTGTTAGAATTGCAGGGTCTCAGGCCCACCCAGACCTTCTACATCTGCATGTGCATTTAACAGGAGCCCCCCTGGTGATCATGAGCAGCTCCAGCTTTAGACCAATGGTGATTTCTCTTTGGGGGCTGGGCAAGAGGCAACTTGAGAAAAACAGGATTATGTTAGAAACGTGGGAATGACTTTACAGTAGACAGCCACAATCTTCTAACCCCTCATCACTTACACTGGAATTGTCACTTATTTTGGTAACTAAAACTTTCTCTCCAAAATGCTCTGCAAAATGCTGGCTGCTTATCTTACCTGCTAGCCCACAGAATGACTTTGGTCCACCTGAGCTGCCCTGCAGCTCTCTTTCTTGTCTGCTGGCGCTTTGATCATATCAACATTCTCCCTGGGTACTGAGACAGAGGGGACATGTGTCATCCATGCCCTGTGGCAGGAAGAATTACTTTCCGAGTAGGGTCCAAGCTAAAATTGGCCCTCCACGGTGATAGGTTGAATAGTTGCCAGGTCCTAATTCCTGATACCTTTGCATGTTACTCTGTATGGCAAAATAGATTTTGCAGATGTAATTAAGGTAAGGATTTGGGGATGTGAAGAGTATGCAGGGTTGTCCAGTTGAGCCCTAAACCTAATCACAAGTGCCCCTAGAGTGCAGCTGAGAGAGATTTGACTGCAGAAGTGGAGAAGGCAATGAGACAACAGCAGCAAAGACTGCAGTGATGCCACCATAAGCCAAGGAATGCCGTCAGCCACCTGGAGCCAGAAGAGGCAAGAAACAGATTGTCATGTACAGTCTCCAGAAGGAACCAGACTTGCTGACAATTTGATTTTAACCTCATAAGACTCACTTTGGACTTCTGGCCTCAAAAGCTGCAAAGAATACATTTCTGTTGTTTTAAGCCTCTAGGATTATGGTAATTTGTTACTGCAGCAATGAGAAACTTACATGGCCATTTTACGCCCCCTGACATTCCATGTGCCACAACTTCAAACCCAGCAATGTTACATTTTAATTATTCTAATGTAAATACTGATGGAATTATAAATGAAAGTTGTGTGAAACATTCAGATACTACTAAAATCCTGGTTGGACTCAGATAAGAACGAGCCTTCTGGAAGCCTAGAGAGGCAGTTACACTGCCCATCATAGTTTCAGTCATTGGTCACCATCATGATTGCCCCAGTGGCAGAAAGGGCATATGGTGACAATCAGGAGGGCCTGAGATTAGCCGCCCCCCACAGTTTTCCTTGACTCCAGCTGCTCCTAGAATAGAAGAAAGAAGCACAATTAGACAACCAACTTTACATGCGCTTTCCAGACTCCCTTCCATAGTGAGCCGGGTGAATCGTGCTTTTGTCCACCAAACCTTGACAGGACAACGAAGACTGAGAAAAGTCAAAGATGCAGCTCCAAGGAGACTAAACGTGCCACTGGAACAAATAAAGGGTGGTCATGAGCAACCTCGGAGAGACACGAGATGAGTCTGGTAAACACTTCAGGAGACGGGAAGGTCTCTTGCAAACGGCCACTGTGGCAAGACGGTCGGAGGCCACAGCTCCAGCTGGCCAGGGGGAGGCCCCGATTCTGCAGACGGGAAGGCCCGACCTCCAGCAAGAAGGAGCCATTCCTGGTGTTGGCATGTTTGTGCTGATGGAGGCTTTTAAAGAAGCTCTTTGGCCAGTGTTCATCTCAGACCATTTGGATGGAGACGGATGAGGGTCTGAGCTGAGGGAGACTGATGTGAAGAATAATTGTTTTCACTGCTGGGAAGGAGGGGAAGAAGCTGTCACAACCTTGCAAGCACAGCAGCTTCTCAGACATGTGCTCTCAGACCTGAAGTCTCGCCACAGCTCCACGCTCTTCTACAGGGGCTAACTCAGCCCGCCTCGCCCTTCTCCACTGCTGGTGAATCACGATGCTCCTGAACATCTTCTCCACCTGCAGTTGTGCTGGGGCAGGGCCTGATCCACTGGTCCTTGTCTCCTTTGTTTGCAAAGAGCCAATTTACCTTTCAGCAGTACCAGGTTCCTCGTGGGCACATCTGAGCCTGGTGGAGCAAACCTCCATCAGTGGAGAGGGCTGTTACAAGTGTTGCGTGTGTTGATTTTGTCCTTTGTTTACATCCTCACGGTGGTGCACCCCTCCAAATACAACACATCCTCAAGAAAACCACACCTTGGTTCCTCGTCCCCAGAAAAAGAAGGAAATTAAAACACAAAAAGAAATAAGATACCATAATATTCAATTCTGCATTTTGAGATTACTAAGGCCCACCTCCGAGTACAAGCAATAGGTTTTACTGCATATTTAGTCCATAGCTCCCCGCCCCCGGCAGGGAAAGAGGTGGAAATAAGGAAATGTGGAAAGAGATGATGATAGACGGCCAGGTGGAAGACAGGGAGAATCCATGGAAGAGAGAATTCAACAATGAGGTCCTGCCCTCTTCCCCTCTCCTTGGACTAAGACCAGAGAAAGGGGATGTGCATTTGTGTGTGTGTGCATAGTGCACATGTGTGTGCATATGTGTGCATGGTGCGCATGAGTGTGCATGTGCGTGCACGGTGCGCATGTGTGTGCATGTGCATGCACGGTGCGCATGTGTGTGCATGTGCGTGCACGGTGCACATGTGTGTGCATGTGCGTGCATGGTGCACGTGTGTGTGCATGTGTGCACATGGCACACATGTGTGTGCGTGTGTGTGCGTGTGTGTGCATGGTGTGTCTGCATGCATGCCTGTCAGGGGGTCTTAGCGTCTTGGCTAATTGAAGCAGCCTGTAGACATGTAAACCCAAGGCCCGTGGAAGACCCAGCTGTCTCAGCAGACAGATATCAATGGGGACTGATGCTGATGATCATAACAAAACATGGTGGTGGCCATCACCACAGATGCCACCATGGACAAAATGCAACAGGGCCAGGGAGCCCCTTCCCCTTTGACATGGAAGTACAACCACATCTGTCCCATCCCCCCACCCACAAGAATGCAGATGTGGCTGAGACAGAGAGGGACTCAAATGACTGAAAACCCTAAGAGAAATATTCAAGTGGCTGAGTTCCCTTGACTTCCCTGAACTTTTGCCCCAGTGAGAATGGAATCTTCAGAAAAAAATAGGTTCAATTAGAGGAGAATTTTTTCACTCTTGGGTATGTGGCTTGCAAAATACTAGATCCAATATGCCAAGTTTATTCAGACTGACCCCAACTACGAATACATCCTCAGCTCTGACTTCAGCTCACTGTCTGGAGAGGTTTTGATTGGACATTTCATCCACTTTTACTTTCTTCTCTATCCTTCCCAGCAGAGCTGATCCAAACAGATGACGGCTTCTTCTGAATGGGCTCATTCACCCCACAAACTCATTCAATGTGGTTCATACATGACTAAAAATATTCATGGTACAAATAAATCACCATCCAAAGGGGACTGACCTTATTAACTACTTGCTATGGCGCCACTGTCCTAGGAATGTGAAGTGTGTTATCTCACCCAATTCCATCTCTACCAGTCACCCATGATGCGGCCACAATCACTCTGTGCTCTGAGGAGGGAGCAGGTTTGGTGGCCTACCCAAGGATGCATTCCTTGCACTGAACCGCCTTGTCAGATGCATGACACATACACTCAATACCACGGCCATAGGAGACCAAGGAGTTAGAAAGCAGGAAATGCCGGCTCTGAACAAATTGAAATTTTGACCACCATTTTCCCTCTGCCTCAGTTTTCTCCTCTGGAAACACAGCCATAAAAGAGCTTTGGCAAGGGTGGAGAGCTTATGATGAAAGAGTGTGTGGGGGACAGACCCTGGACCCTGTCAGGCACAGGGACCACAACAGTCAGTCCTGGACCACTGTTCTCTCTGGAGTGGAGGAGAGGGTTCAGGTGGCTCGTTCTCTGACATTGACGGCATCACTGACACAGAAGCCCAGAGCACTGTGCTCACCCTGCCCATATGTCCAATCCAGGTCATTTAACCTGTACTCTTTGGGGCACTGGGTGGCAGTGTAGCACAGTGGTTGCTCACGTGGCCTCTGGAGCCAGGTAGCCTGAGTTCATATCCTGGATTGACCTTGGGCAAGTCATTTAACCTCTCTGTGCCTCAGTTCCTTCACCTGCAAAACAGAGGTAATCGTGGTCTCTACTTCAAGGCATTGTGGAGATGAGCAAGTAAGTAATACGCAGAAGGTATACAGGACAGGGCAGGCACGTGGTTAGCGCTGTGAAGGTGTTGGCTGTTATTATTGTCACGTGGTTTTAAGACCTGCTGACAGTATTCACCAGCTCACAAGCTGGCAAAGTCCCCAAGGACCTGGTCCAGAGCCTGGCTCACAAACTAGTTCCCTCGTACTCGATAATGTCTGGTAGTGTGAAAGACCCCTCCCATAAAGCGGGACTGCGATGCATCCTTGTTTTGCATCTTTGGAAACTGGGTATGGCAAGGCCTCGTTTGTTCTGACAGAGCCCATGAGATGACTATTCCAGAAGCATTTTCTGGGCCATTGGTCTGACTTCTGGGCTAAAGAAATCAGGCTGTTACATTGCCTCATCACCTTTCCCAAGGAAGGCAGGCAGCCGACTCAGTGCAGCTCCTACTATGTGCCAGGCGCTGTCCCCCTCACCCTCCTGACATCTCTGAGCATCACTGGCCTCATCTGTATGGACGAGGACATGGAAACTCCAGAGGAGCAGTCACTCCCAAAAGCCGTATACTGGTGAGTGCAGCTGTATTCACACCCAGGTCTGCCTGATGCCAAAGCCTCTGGCCTCCCCCCACTCCACCCTTCCTCGGCGTCGGGGACACTGCACCCCAGCCACTTTTAGCCCTCCCCTCCTTGATGGCGCAGCACCATCCCTTAGTTGTGTGTGCTGGTATCTGAGGCCCACTGTGAGCCACCTTCTCATCCGTCTCACCCCAGAGAGCTGCTGCAGAAAAAGCTAATAGTCACTCTTGCAACAGTGTCTGTGAGAAGGGAAAATATTAGACTCCCCGGGGATGTCTGATGTGCCTCCATCCAGAGGCCTACCTCTCCAGGGGCTGGGATGCAGTTTGGTAGCTGGTGGTCGAGAACATTATCTTAAATGAGGCATAATCAGTAATTAGTGGGTTCCAGGGCACTGAAGAGTCTGATTAAATGGGTGTCACACGGAAAATCATAAGCCCATAGATAAGATGCATAGTAAAATCCAGGAGAATCACAGCTTCCAACACAAAACCTAGGAATCTGAAAGAGGTGCTGTCTGCAGGTGAAAGAGCCCAAGTGTCACTGACCACTGACCTACCCTACCCACAGCTATAAAGGGATGGGGAGGGGTTAGGCTCTAGAGGAATCTTCTGGTGCAGGAAGGCCTTTCATCCGCTCCTCAAATGACCTTCCCCTCACTCTGGCAGCCATCATTTGCACACACACAAGCTGGCCCTGGCATGGTCCTCAGGGTGCCAGCCACTAGCTATCTGGCCGAGGATCACTCACTTCTTTTGAGCAAGTAGCTGTGTGATTGAGGATCAGCTACCTCTCTTGTGTCCTCCTCTGCAAGGCGAGTGTCTTGGGGACAGGTGGGTCCACTCTCAGGTCCAGCACAGTGTGCTTCTTTAATTATAGTAAAGGGGGTTTAGCCTTGACAAGGAGAACGTTGTGACATCGCTGTCGAGTAAATGCAATCAGCCTAAGGCGGTCAGCTGAGCCAGGCCCACTTAGGAGAAACAGCGCACTCCATTTCTGTCCTTTCTACCCATCCCCCCACCCCCGGGCATCCTACCGAAAACTGGCATTTATTGAAAACCTAGCATGCGCCGGACCCTTTTCACATCCATTTTCCTAGTCTCAGGAAAACAGCTCAGTGATCTGATGCACACTGCAGGGTGGGTGTCAGAAAAAGCTCCTTGAGCTGCTTTTACTTTGGGTCAATGCATTTGCTTCCCATGTCCTTGGACGTTTTCCTCCTTGATTCCATGTCCATTTCTCCTGACCACGGCTTTGGTTCTGTGGTCTGTGTCTGTACGATTTGGTGTAAACATGTCCTACTGCACTCACGTCTGGATTGGCTCTGGCTGAAGTGCCTTCCCTGACCGGGGGCAGCAGGGAATCATGACCAAGTGCTGGCTGGAGCCCAAGACCCCCGTTCTGCCACTTGCTGGCCCTGAGACATGGGGCAAGGCACTTAAGCTCACAAAACCTCCTTGCAAAATTAGGATATAAAATTAGGAATCCGGAGTCTCCTCCGCTGGTTTCGGAGATGATGATATGAGATAGTGCCAGTAACGCATGAGACTCACGGACTATTGTCACCCATCAGTGTCTTTCATCAAGGTGCCCAAACAGCCCGGGACCCAGCACCCAGCCAGCCTAGCACATAGTAGGCACTCCAATATTGTCTTGTGTGAGTGAAAGAGGTGAACTGGAGCCCCAAATAAGAATCTGGGAGACTGAGATCATGATGTATTCAGGGAAACACACCTTTCCCCTTTCTCTAACACTGATGTGACTCTGGACTTGGCTCGAGGAATTCCTACAACCCAGTCTTGTTGATCAGGATGTCGCCCGCATTGCTAGTGGGCTTCGCACCATGTTGGATTCAAAGTCGGTTCTGTACATTCATTCATCCCTTCACCCATCCCTACATCAAATGCTTATGTTTCTACTACGTGCCAAGTCTTTTTCTAGGCACTAAAGTTGTAAGCAATGCACAGAATAGACAAAAGTGCCTGTACTCATGGAATTTACATTCCAGTGGAAGAAAACAGACAAGTGTAAGTAACTAAACAATCGAGTGTAATAATAAGTGGTGAGTCCTATGGAGAGAAAAAGCAGAGGAGGGTGGGGAGGGCTGGTGACCAGGAAGGAACTCTCTGAGGGGGTGACATTTAAGCAAAAATCAAAGGAGGAAAGGAAGCCAGACTTGCCTTAATCTGGATGAAAAACATTCCAGGAGGAGGGGCAGCCAGTGCAGAGACCCTGTGGCAAGGTCGTGAGTGTCTTGCTGGAGGCTACTGCGTCTGAAGTCCAGTACGAAAGGGGAGAGTAGGCAGGTCCAGATCTGGCAAAGCTCTGGGGACCCCAGTGACACTGCACTTTCACTTTACTCTGAGCGAGATGGGGACCATTGGAAGGTTCTGAACATGGCAGTGACACAGTCCAACGTGCTCTCCACTGCATCTGTGATATTCGGGATAAAGATATCAAGACACTGGTCTTCCTATACTCTCAATCAAATCTTATCAAACAGTCACCTTAAAAAACTTCCACTGAAAGTATCACATAGGATACAGATACCAAAAACATTCAGCAAAAAGAATTGTATAGAGATTGCAATATCAGTACCACTATTCTTTTCTAGCCATGAACTGCTCTAATTTAAAAGCACTTGTTTCACATCACAGATACGAAGTACTCAAATTTGCACCAGGTATTATAGAATATGCCTACAGCACACGAAACAGAAGTTTTCGTGATGTTCATTACTGTCTATTTTTAAATCTTACTTTATGCAATTATCTGAGAGGTGTCATACCTTATTGAGGTATATAGCACATATATACAGAAAAGCATGCACATCCTAAGGCTACGGCTCAATGAAATTTCAAAGCAGGCGTGGAATTTCCCAAAGCAAGCATGCCTCTGTCACTTTTTAACCAGATCAAGAACCACCACGTTACAGCATCCCCAGAGCACCCCTGTGGCTTCTTCCTGTCACTACTCTTCCTGCCACCCAGGGGTAATTACTTTCTTGACTTCCAGCTCCATAGATGAGTCTGACCTATTTTTAAACTTCGTATAAATGGGTGGTAGATACGTGCTCTTTCCTGTCTTGCTTCTTTTGCTCAACATGGTGTTTGTGAGATTCGTTATGTTGTGGGAATCGTTGCAGGTGTTTGTTCTCCCTGCTGTGTCATTGCGCGGGGGGACCACGGTGTTCGTCTCCATTCCGTTGTGAGTGGGCTCCTTGGGGCCCTTCTGCAGGGTGCTGCTGCGAGCGTTCCTACACGGGTCTTCTGGGGAACCTGCGTACACTTTCGAGCTGGCGCCATGGGGTACACCGTTCAGCTTTAGTTCAGTCATATGCTGTAAGAGCACCGCTCTGCCTTGCTGTGTTGAGTACTGGTGCAAAGGTGGCAAGAGGCAAGAGTGGACACAGGGACGTGAATGAGCACGCCTACAGGACAATCTGGGGGACAGAAGGTTGGTTGGACCAGGATGGAAGCTGCGTAGGGGGTGAAGGGTGATTGGGTCTAGATGGATTTTGAAGGTGCCCTCTCAAGAGAGCTGGGGTCGTGCTGGTGACCAGCAGCGTGGAATCTGGCTCGTGACACCAGGAGAGGTGTCTCCAATGATGGAGGAGCAGGGGACCCAGTTAGGGGGGCATGGAAAAGCACTTCATGGAGTTGCTTTACTGGTGCTCTGGGCTTTATGCCGTGTGCAAGGCCCACCCCCTGACATGACAGCCACCGTGACTGCTCTACCAACATCTGGACCAAGCAAGAAAACTCACCTAGAAGGTTCTGGATGGCCTGTGGTGGAAGATAATGCAAGATTGGAGCGTAGCTTTTTAAACGGTTTTCTTCCCAGAGAGTCTGCCACTCAAAGTTACATACAACTGCCATTCAGAGTTACAAATATTTGCTTGTAAGATTCTTTGCTTGTGTCTAAGAGGAACTGACTTATACCTTTGTCTGTGTGTAGCTTGTTGTCCTAAAGTTTTTTAAGCAACCAAACATTTCTTGTTTTCTAAAATGCTTGACTCTTATAAGGCTGAGTGATATTCCTCAAGCACACTCCCTCCTGCATGCAGACTTACATTTCTCTTTGCCTGAGCATAAAAAGCCATCTTTTCGGTTGAGTCTCCAGCTCTCTGACAAGAATTCATGTCTGCAGGCATCAAACGTAGAAAACGTGGACAGTTCTCTCTCGAGCCGCCCTCCACCGGCTCACAGGCGCGTGGCTTCAATTCTCTCCACATCTGCATTTTATGAGAACATTTCCCTCCTCTTTGCAGACTGTCATTTCAGTGTAACTTTCTGGGTTCTTCTGAATTTACGGAGAGCTTTGACAGCACTTGATTTCGTTATTCTACTCCAACAACTTTCTTTCTAATTAATGTTAGTTAACAGAATTCTTTTAAACCCATATACAGTTTCTCTTTCACTGGGTACGAGACCTCTTTTTCTTCCAGATAAACAGGGTTACACACACCTGCTTAACTAAGTCAATAAGCAAATGGATTATCAAGTATCCTTCAAATAAATAGCCTGTACCTCTTGACTGCCAATGCAAGTGACATCTTTGAACTAAATCTAATAAAGACTGCAATAATCGATTCCTGGGGTTTTTGTTTTTTGTTTTTCACTTTTTTTTCCCTGAAATAAAAAGAAACTTGAGTCTTCAGCCAGT
>NW_007726490.1:191109-202850 GCF_000696425.1 Galeopterus variegatus | reverse complement strand
TGTTTTTTGTTTTTCACTTTTTTTTCCCTGAAATAAAAAGAAACTTGAGTCTTCAGCCAGTCCTGTCATTGATTTTTAGTCTTTTACCCTCCATGAAAGAAGCCCCCTGTTCCAGCTTTAGCAAAATAGCAAACGGCTTTGGTTTATCTTTGAAGCCCTGGCAGCTCTCTTTCTTTCCCGTCTTTTGGATTGGGGGGTTGCATGGACCATGGCGATGCAGGACAGTAAAGAATCTGGCTGCTGAGCTGGACTTATCCACTGGGCACCTTGTAACTGGTTAGGACATGATGGGCTCAGGGTGGCAGAGTTTGGTAGAAAATGCTCACGAGTTCTGCTGAGAATAAGCTTAACGGAACAGGTTGTTGGAGAGCAGTGAAGTGTGGCATTCGATGGGATTTAAACACATACGAGATGTGCCAAAAGATGGGGAAATATTCAATTATTAAAGACCAATGGCATGAGTGTCCTCACAGCACATGGAGGTACAACCATCAGAAGAGGAGCCACAGGGAGTGATCCTCAAAATGGACGTTTTATCCAAGTCTGCATCTGACAGCCCATCCCTTCTCCCCAGACCTTCCTGGCATCCTGGCTCCTCCCTGGGACCCCTTCAAAGAAGCTGCTAATTATTCTACTAGATCCTTGAAGTCCTCCAAATTAGCCAACCAGGCAGCCTGCCTTCTTGGTCCCCTTCCCCAAGTGTCATCCACTATTTAAATGTGTGTTGGGCACCTACTAAGCAGTCAGGACTGTGCCCAGGGTCCTAGAGAGGAGGAAATCATGGCTTTTTAAAAAATGATTTAATGAGGGAAACGGCTGTCTGCAGTGCAGGGTGATAATGTGCTCTGAGAAAGTAGCTGGAATGAGCCCGTGAGCACCTCCAGCCCCCAGACACAGCGCTGGGTGATTTCCCTGTGTTACTTCACTCAGTGCCCACAGCAGCCTGGATGAGGAAGGCACTGCTGTTACACCCATTTCATAGATTTGAAAACTGAGGTATAGAATCTTAAGGAGTTGCTCAAGGTTGCAACCTTGTCTGCAGAAGTCTGGTAAAGGAGATCTTGCCAACGAGGGGTCAGAGAGAACAGGTGGGTTTTGAGGGTACGCTGGCAGATCTGCAGGTGGCTTTCCCAGTCAAGCTGGAGGAGAGCCAGGTCTGAGGAGAAGCAGAGGTGAACTTAGCTGGGGAGGAGAAAAATCATTCCAACAAAAGGCTCACGGGCACAGTGGCTGGTCTGGGATTTAGCTGGTCTGATGCTGGTGACCCCATGGGGATCATGGTGAGGACTGGAGGTGGGAGACAGGGCTGCAGATGAGATCAGAGCGAGGTGCCCACACATCCCAACGTGTGCCTGTTGTCACAGCATGACTTCTACCAGTGGCTTCTGTGCTCAGAAGTGTCCTGGTTTGGATGATGAATTACACGGTCACCCTGGGCTAGAAGGAGACTGGTGGGGACGGGGGCTGTGCGATAAAGAGCAAGTCTCTCATCCCGCACGTGATGGGGAACATCAGCGTTTCTAAGGCAGGTTCCGCAGCGAGTGTAGGTTTTGGAGAAGCTCTCCTGGTGGCACGGGGGACAGATGGAGAAGAAAAGAATGAGGGCAGAGGGACCCCAAAGGGGGCAGAGGAGGTCACAGCCAGGGTTCAGGTTGCGGACTTGAGCCCAGGCAATGTCTGTGAGAGTGACAGGAAGGAGACCAGTGTCCTGGTTTGGATGATGAATTACACGGTCACCCTGGGCTAGAAGGAGACTGGTGGGGAGGGGGGCTGTGCGATAAAGAGCAAGTCTTTCATCCCGCACGTGGTGGGGAACATCAGCGTTTCTAAGGCAGGTTCTGCAGCGAGTGTAGGTTTTGGAGAAGCTCTCCTGGTAGCACGGGGGACAGATGGAGAAGAAAAGAATGAGGGCAGAGGGACCCCAAAGGGGGCAGAGGAGGTCACAGCCAGGGTTCAGGATGCGGACTTGAGCCCAGGCAATGTCTGTGAGAGTGACAGGAAGGAGACCGTATACCAGAGATGCCCAGGAGGCCAATTGACACGACTGTGGAGGTTTTCAGAGGAAGAGGGGCAGGTTGTGGCATGAGCAGGGGGACGCCCTTCACAGAGAGAGGGGCTCGCAGGAAGGTGACCAGCCCAGTGGGTTTTCAGACTCTTGAACCTGAGGAGCCGAGGAGCTTCTTCCAGGCAGAAGGAAATGTAGGGCAGGCGGCTGACGGACAAGGGCAGGACCTGGAGGACAGCTGCGGGTGGCCGTCGGAGAGACGGACACTTGAGATGGAAGGCAGGCATGAAATGTCAGAGGGGCAGGTGCTGGAAAAGCCATCAGGGAGGCGTGAGGGGCCCAGGAGCAGCAGTGGGGACAGGGCGCGTGGCACTGGTGGAGGTGGTCTGTGCGCCGAAGGCCAGGTGAGCAGCAACAGAGACGGAGGTGGAGACACCGGCCACCACCCCTGCCTGGCCTCCACTCCTGCCCCCTGTGCCCCTCCTCCTCCTGCAGGGCCAACCTGTGCAGGTGAAAGTTGGATCATGTCCTTCTCTTACTCAGCATCCCCTAGTGCTCCCAGCCACCTTACAGCCTAAAGTGCCTGCTGCGGGTTGAGGCTCTTGCCATGGTCTGCCCGCAGCTCTGATGTCCCCTCGCTCTGCCCTTCATGCTGCTCCTGCCCGTTGTCTGAACCTTCCTGTAGCATCTGCTTCTGGCTCTGCCCCTGTGTCCCTCAACCTGGGACAGTCTTCCCTGGAGGGTCACATGCCCCCCTCCCCCCATTTAGTCTCTGCTCAAATGTCCGAATGTCACTTCCCAGCACCTCCCTGGACACCCATCAGTATCTCTCTTTCTCTCCCCCATCCTCCTTTATTTTTCTTAATAACAATTAAAACGTCCCTTAATTACATTTTTCCCATTTTTAGATATAACCTACACACAGTATAATTCACCATTTTTAACGTTCAGTCTCTGGGTGTTGACAAAAATATACAACCCTGTAACCACCACCACAATCAGGACAGAAAACAGTTCCATCACCGTCCCCCCCAAAAACTCACTTGTGCCCCTTTGGAGTCAGCTGCTCCCCACCCCTTTCTAACAACCACTCACCTCTTTTCTGTCCTTCTAGTTCTGCCTTTCCCAGAATATTGTATAAATGGAGTCACACAGCAGGAGGTGGGTAGAGTCTGACTTCCTTCACTTAGAATCATGCATTTGGGATTCATTCATGCTGTTGGGTATCAGTAGTGAATTCCTTTTGATTGCTGTGTAGTATTCCACTGTGTGATGGGAGTGGGATTGCTGGGTTCTGGAAAACTCTTTTCCGGAGCATTGGGACCACTTTACTTTCCCACCAGCAACAGATGGGAGCTGTGGTTGCTCCACATCCCCACCAGGTCTGGAAGTTGTTAGTTTTTTTTGGTTTGTTTTGCTCTTTTATTTAGCCATTGTAATCACCGTGCATCTTATCATGGTCCCATCATGATATTGATTTCATGAGAGACTGAATATAAAAATAACAATGGCCAGACCATGCATGACAACAGAGACCTGACCCCCCTCCTCCCCACCTCGGCAGCAACGTAACCAGATCCATCAGGTCATGAGAGACTGAATATAAAAATAACAATGGCCAGACCATGCATGACAACAGAGACCTGACACCCCGCCCGCCACCTCGGCAGCAACGTAACCAGATCCATCAGGACTTGTTCTATGAATGCCAACTTCCATCTCAGGACCCACCAGAGAAAGCCAAATATGCGCCCCTAATCAATCACACAGGACACCCCATTTCTAGACGCCTCCAGCTTCCGCACACCCACAGCCTCTTGCGGAGCATTATCTGAAACCCTCCCTTGTTTCTACTACTGACTGTAATGCTTTCCCACTCCCCAGCTTGCCTTTGCATCTCTGCTATAGCAAGTTCTACAAGCTTCTTCTTGTTCCCATTTGGGTGGTCTTCATTTATTTTCCAAGTTTGTGTATCCAGTGCTTGATAGGTGCTCCAGGAATGCTTATTGACCAGCTGCAGCACCCAGTTTACTCTCACCCTTGGCAATTTCTTTTTAGCATAGGTAGTTGGGGGAGGCCTGGTGGTCTGGCAGGTCCTTGGGCTCCCAGCCCCTGCTGGAGGAGGGAGGCTCAGCTCTACTCCCTCTACAGACTGACCCCAGCTGCTCCCTGTTTCCCTGGTTCCCTGCTCCTTCTGGGGGCTTCCTTCTGCTCCCGTAGGGAAAGGATCAGAGGGCTTTGGGTAAGCTCATAGGGCTGGGGGTAGAGGCCTTCCAGTTCTTTCTAAGGATCCTGTCTGCTGTGGAGGAACGTGGAGCCTGGGGAAGGGGAGAGGGGAGCCTACAGGAGGCCCTTTTGGAGGCAGCCAGAATCATCCCTACTTTTGGAAACTGCCTTGTGAGAAAGGAGGCCTTTTAGACTAAACATCTCGCTGTCCCAAATTGCGCCAATTTTGGAAACAGTCCTCAGGCTGTGCTTCTTCCTGGGAAAAAGGATTTATAAACCCTTAGTCTGAAGCAGCTCTGAGTGCATCTCAGCTCAAGGACTTTCAAAAGGCCCTTCTGAAGGCTAATTTTCAGAAATTGGTCCTACAGTAGCAAAAAGGTAAGAATCCTTGGACATGGGTGGGCTGAGACCTCAGCCCTGGCCTCCATGGAAGGTTGGTGGGGGCAGGGGTTAGTGCTACAGGGAGACCCCAGAGCTCTGGAGACACCAACAAGTACTGTGTTTCTTATCTATTAAATCAAACATTAAAAACAACTTTCATTGTCTGCGTCTCTGTGTATGAGATTTTTTTTCACTACAGTGTCAGATTTATTTTCTTAAAAATGTCAGATTGTTGCTTAATCAGTAGTCATTTGGAACATCTCCAGTTCACCCCAGATTCAGTATTTAATGATCTACAAACAAAGATTTGAAGATTACTTTACCGAGCGCTGATCCTTTTGTAATGTGATCAATTTCACCCTCTATCATTGGAAAACCAGCTGTTTGGTGCTATTGTTAGGGATGTATTCAGTAGGTGCTTCTGGGAGGGAGAAAAGCACCCACCCCCACCCTGAGACTGGTGATAAGATGACTCATCTCAGGGAGACCTGAGTCTTCATGGCCTCTGTGCACTGGGCTACAGGCCGGGCTGCCCGCGTCCTGGCCTGGGCGAGGCAGCAAATCCTCACTTCTCCCCGTCCTGTTTACCATCAGTACCTGGAGTGCAGCTCACAAGGTGCGGGGCCGATAGCTCTGGCAGCACTCTGCAAACAGAGCATTTGTCATTCCTATTGCGCACACCAACATATTTATCTCAAACACACAAAAAAGGTTGAATTCAGAAGGGAATTGGGCAGAATTGCGAAGTTTGAAGCAATTGCATCTGTATCCTAAGATTCTGGGTTGTGTTTTGGAAGGGAGAATTTTGTATAAGGTTTGGTTTATTTCTATTCAGCTAGTTGGCCATTCAATTAAACTTTTTTATTTGGCAGTTCCATGTGTAGGGCACCCTCCGGGGTTCTATGGGGAAAATAAAGATGGTTAAGTCATTGACAAGGAATGAATGAATGGGGAGACGAAGGAATGGATGAATGAGTTGACACTCCGGGGTTCTATGGGGAAAATAAAGATGGTTAAGTCATTGACAAGGAATGAATGAATGGGAGACAAGGAATGGATGAATGAGTTGATGGTCACTGAATTCCTGGAATGCACAGCTATTGGGCCAGGGGCTTTCATGTTTCTCTTCTCATCTGCCTGGCAGACTCCTTCTGAGGCATCTTAGATGAGGAAATAGAGGCTTACAGAGTTGTAGGGCTCACTCGGGGTGACCAAGTGAGCAGCTAAGATGGCGCTGGCTGAGATGGCGCTGGCTGAGACGGCTCTCGGGGACAGTGCGCTCCTCCGAGCTGGGCAGAACTAGCAACTTCATTACAGACCTGTGCTGTGCGTCCTCTCTCCTGCTGCTCATGTTGGGGGAAGGACCCTGGCACAGCTGGGCTGCTGAACTGCAGCCACATCCAATGCTGCAGGAAAAAGAGGCACATGCAGATGAGGGGGTCTCACTCAACTGCGACCCTCGGAGTTTTCCTCCTGAGCTTCCTGGTAATATTCTGCTCCCAGACACCTTCCATCTCCTGCATTGGTAATGACTGGCCTCCTGGCCCCTCGGCGCCTTCTCCACCACCATTTCCCTGATCCAGCACTTTTTCCTCAGTGCATTATTTTCCCCCTGATTTTCAAATTCCCTGTGGATGATAATCAGACACTGAGCTCTGCACACTTGGCAAATTTTGAGTTAAAAAAAAAAAAAAAAAAGTTTATCCCTGTGAAGGTTTTTTTTTTTTTTTCTTTTCCCATGAATTCTCCTAACAAATGCAGTTTTTGCTTGACTCCAGGCTTTTTCTTGAATTTGGTTTCCTCAGGCTGATGCTGTGTCCCTGGGCTCTTTCTGCTCCTGCGGGCCTGGAGCCTGCTGTGGGGCTCTGGCTTTGACAGCCCCCGATCCTGGGGAGGACTTTAGTTTTAGCCTTCAGGTTTTCAGTCCTAACAATCCTAATGTGTCCTGTGCAATTTACAACATTGATGGTAGATGGAAAAGGAAAGGAGAAATGACTCCTGCTTGCATTAGGGCTGCCCCAGCCCCAGGCTCTGTGTGTAAGGCACGTGACTGTCACGAGCAATAAACAATGGCACCTGATGTCGCAGTCAAGAGCCATGTGTGCCCCAGGCCATCTGAAGTATCGAAGGACCCCAATTCTGTCCTGGGTTCCACCTTGGCAGGGGCCATTTCCAGTTTCTGGGACATGAACGCAGGGAAGATGAAGGCCACAGAGGAGAGGTGGCCCCTCAAACCTAGTCCTTCATCCTGTCCAAGTCATGGCATGCAGCTGAAGGAGGTTCCTTCCTTCTCTCCCTCCCTGTCTCACCTCCCAGCATTGGAGGTGACTGTCAGTGAGGTAGTAGAAAACAGTGAAGATTAAGATTAGCAAGTATGGGGGAGGGGTGAGGGTGCCACTTAGAGAAGGGCCCGTAATGCTCCCGTGTTTATAGCGAGCTGGAGGACAGACACAGAAACCAGAAACGCTTGGAACGGGAGGCGCTGGGTTAGACTAGGAGCCTAGGAAGCTTTGGAGTCAGACCAAGTTCAAATTACAGTTCTGCTCTCACTAGCCTGTGACCACAGCATGTCTTAACCTCCCTGGTCCTCGGTTTCCACCTTGGTACGGGGGATACAGTGCCCACTGCTCAGGTTCCTTCTAAGGAAGACAGGAAATGATGCATGTATGTGTTGAGCACAGGGCCTGGTGAGTAGCAGCTCTTGGCATGTACTGGCTGCTGTCATGTTTTCCTGTTATTAATTTTAGTGCAGGATGGTCACAGGTTACTGTGACAGCAGAGACAGCATCTGAGAGCCCTAACTCTGAGCTGAGATGCCTATGTATCCTTGGACAAGTGATTGATCTCTTTAGGCCTCAATTTCCTCTTCTGCAAAATGGGAATGGCCATATGCTTTCCTCACAGGACCACAGCAAAGGTGAAGGAGCAGATACTGTGCGTGCCTGCGGTGGTGCCCGACACATGGCAAAGGCTCCCTGAGTGTTAGCTCTTAGGGTGGCTCTTTAATGACCGTGATGGGGTCCAAGTCAAGAGGCAGCCTTAGAATTACCAAGGTGAGTGAGTGTGAACACTGACAGTTCCCTGAGGACACACAGTGGCTGGAGAAGGTCCCTCTTTCCTTAGGGGTAATGGAGGATGAGGAAGACTTCCAAGAGGGACCTAAACTGCTGTCCCCAGATTCCTAAGGGCCATCGTGTGCAGTACTCGGTGCAGAGCTGGGGCAGAAATCAGGGCACAGGTGTACATCTGGGCTGAATATGAGAAAAAACTTTTAAAAATGAAGTTTAATTTTTTTGGAGAAGGCAATATATTCACATGGTTCAAAAATCTAACAGATACCAGGACGGACAGAAACACATTTTGCTCACGCCCATTCTTGCCTATCACACCTCGCCTGCTGCACTCACGTTCATTTTATTAATTGATTGAAAACTCTCGCAGTGTTTCCTCATGCAAACACAAGCAAATACAGACATGCATTATTTTCTCCTGTTTCATGCAAAATCTAGCATCCTTTACGCACTGATTCACACACTGTATGGTTTGCTTTTTCTTCTTAAAATATATCCTGGAGACCTCTCCACATCAGTGCAGATCCTTGATTCTTTGTTAGCAAGGTGGTATATTCACTGTGCAAGTGAGCCATCATTTATTTATTCTCCACTGATGGATACTTTAGCTGTTTCCAGTCTTTTACAACTACAAGCAATGCTTCATTGACCAGCTTTGACTGTATTTACGTGGTTTTGTATATGCGTGAGGGTATTAGAAGGATGTAGACCTGGAAGTGGGATTGCTGAATCATAAGCTAAACTAATATGTGTAATTTTGGTAGATGTCGCCAGAGCACCTACACGCCTGTAAAAATGTCTGCAAATGCCCCATCGTGCTGCAGGTTCCCCACCTATTCTCAGGGTTTGGAATTGTTGCCGACCTGTCAGGGAAGAGGTGATATCCTCAGCACGATTTCAGTCTTTCTCTTGTGCGTGAGACTGAGCATCTTCTCACCAGCGTACACATCGTTTGTATTTCTTCCTCGGTGATCTGTCTGGTCATGTATTCTGTTCATTTTCCAGTTGAGGTGTTGTCTTTTTCCTTCTTGATTTCCAGAAGTTGTTCTTGTATTAAGAAGAGTATCCCTCTCTAATCAGACTGGGGGTGGGTGGGGAGGGGGCAGCTGCTTGACAGCAGAGTTGTTGGCAGAGATGTGGTGGGGGGATTCAGAGAGAGGCAGGGGCTGGACAGGCAGGTGGTGTTAGTAATAGCATCATTGTTATTATCACCGCCCTTCTGTCAAGGCACAGCTCAGATCTCACCTCTGCCAAGAGGCATCCCCAGCTCTGCCCAGTTGGAATTATCCCTATTGCCAGGGTCTTCCTCTCTGGGCATCACAGTCTGCCTTATGTTGGTGAGTGGCCAGGAGGTGGAGGAGAAAAAGTGCTGGTGGGAGTGCTGGGAGCTGTGACAGCCATATCCCAGCAGGGCTGCAGTAGTTCGCATTAGTCCCGGCTCTTCCCCAGTCTGGGCCTCAGTTTTCTCATCTGGACAATGGAACAATTAGACTAGATTGGCATCCGGAAGAATCACCTGGCAAGTGTTGTGGAATGATTGGATTGTGTTCCCCAAGGTTCACGAATTGGAAGCTGAATTCCCACTATAACTGCTGAAGGTGGGGAATCTTACTATGGTAATTAAAAAGTGGGGCCTTATGTTTATGGTAAATAAAGTCCATGTGAATGGATTAATAATGGTGGTCAGGGGTGTGGTTCTGAGGGCTTTAGAAGAAGAGTACATGAGAGGTTAGTCTCTCTCAGCTCCACCATTTCTGCCGTGTGTGACCCCTGGGTCACTGTCACCACCACCAAGACCCTCGCCAGATGTGTTCCCTGGACTTTGGACTTTCCAGCCTCAGAAACTGTAAGCAGTAAATTTTGTTTTCTTATGAACCACGCAGTTCCAGGTATTTTGTTATAAGCAACAGAAACAGACTAGTACAGGGAGCTTTCTAGCAACACACACGCGCGGTCCCAGTCTCAGATTTGGAGAGGCAGCTGCATATTTTGATGTGCACCCCTTAGTTGAGATCAGCTAGTGACAAAGATCTCTCCTGATCCAGATACTCAGTCAGTGTGTGTCTCCTGCCCAAGAGGCAAAGTCCCACGAGCTGGTTTCTTCCCAGGGGCAGACATGTTCCTCATCAACAGGTAGTGGGCACTCAGGGAACTTTTGTGGAGCCCAGTAGATGATCAAGTAGTTATCTTCTTGAGTCTCATTTTCTTATTTCTGCTGCTTATGAAAATACTGGGGGGAATGAATAATTTTGTAACCTCTGAACTGTGTGGATTTGATCCATTTATAACACAAAGTTAATCTAGCCTGAATTAATTACCCTAAAGCTATTAGTCATTTGGAATCTCTCCCCAATGGAACAAGAGGTCACGCATGTACAACATGGGGACTTTATGAATAATTGTTTCCTTTTCGGTGCTGAGCTTGTGTTTTCTTGATGAAAAATCCATATTTTTTTCCCACCTGATTTGAGGCTGCTGTTCACACGGGGAGACTTCTCAGCCCTTGCTTTAATAATTCAGGCTTCTTTGACCTTCTGTCTCTGCTCCCTTACTTATGCCCCTATTTTTGGTTAAAAAAAAAAAAAAAAAAAAAAAAACCAGAGTGTGTGTCCGGCAAATGTCTTCCGGGGGAGTCAGGCTTGTGGGCTTACTGACTGCATTTTCTAGCACTTTCGCTTTTTAAATGCTCCTAAACCAACAGTCAGCAACACTCCACTCCCTGGTCATTAGGGAAACCGTGGACAGGGAGCCAGAGCATCAGCCCAATTACCAGGCCACGTCCAGCAGTTTTGCACCATGGGTTGGAGCCTGCAGCACTTCAAGTGTGATCAGTGTTCTGGCAGCCTAAGAATTTGTTTTAGGCTTAATTGGCCTGAGGCTGGTACATGGTCCCCAGCTTTGTCCCCTAAAGCGATGCACTCAGCATTTCAGTCCGAGTGTGGTTGAGCTGCTCCAGGAAGGCCCCTTTACGTTAGAAATAAAACCTGGATATTGGCCCGTCAAAAGCTTGCAGCAGAGGTACCTCCTGCCACACACCTAAGGCTTGCTGGGTCATGTGGCACGTCCGAGTACCTGAAATGACAAAAACCACATCTCTCTTTAATTCTCAGCTCCAACCAAATGCTTTCCCATGAGGTTTTTCTCCCATAGATAGGCCTTGGGAATAAAGCACATGTACGAGACATTTCTTACCAGTCAGCCTTCCTTTCCTACTTGTACTAAAGTGAATGACGGCATTGTCCCCACCCCACTGTCACACTGGTGGAAGAAAGAGCACTGGTGAGGAATCAGAGGACAGGCTGTGACCCTGGCTCTGCCCCCAGTGTACCATGTGACCTTACGGTTGACATTTAACCTCTTCCGGCCTCAGTTTACACATGAGAAAAATGGGAATAATATGAAGGTACTTCAAAAGTTCTTGGAAAGATTCATATTATCTTTTAATTTTATTTTTCCACGAACATTTTGAAGTACTCTTGTACTACCTATCCTGTCTATCACACTGGGCAATTAAAAAAATTGAGTGAAAGCACCTCTGAGAAATGCAAAATTATCCAAATCCATGGTGTTATTTATTTCACTCCTTAAAGTGGGTGTTTCTTTCCTCTTTGGATCTTGTGTGAAAAACTGTATTTCATCTGCTGCAGAGAGTTTCTTCAGAGCTGGCGTATCTGGCAACAGAAGTGCAGCTCACCTTCCTCATCTGTCACCCTGTGTCATGTTTTCTAAAGAAGATCTCTGTAGATCATGTGCCAATTTGTTGGGGGCAGCTATCCATCAAGGCGGAGCCTGGATCATTCATCTTTAGACCTGGCAGTTGTCACTGACACAAAGCAGATGCTGCCCTGAAGGGCTAAGAAAGGACAGAAACGGCTCCTCTGAGAGGGAGCCACAGCACCCCGTGATGTGTGATGTGTGTATTCTGGGGGGAAATTGCAAAAAGAGTCAGGGTATTTGAAATTATTGCAAACCTCCAACCCTGTTCTGTGTATTTCTTGCCCATGTCTAACACCAAGAGAGAAGGAATGGTCTCAGGACATCCTGGTCCCATCCCCAGA
>NW_007726490.1:189566-190752 GCF_000696425.1 Galeopterus variegatus | reverse complement strand
GCCCATGTCTAACACCAAGAGAGAAGGAATGGTCTCAGGACATCCTGGTCCCATCCCCAGATGGCTTAAATGTCAACATTATAATTCATAGAATTTATAGAAAGTTCAGGTGAGGCTCTGTGTGAGCACTCAAACTTTGAGGAATTAGACATCATTTGTGCAGTGACTATTTGAGCATGTACTCTGCTCTGGGAGTACAATGGTGAACAAGCCAGACAGAGCCTTTGTTCCTGGGATCCGACAGCCCAGAGGGGAGAGGACAGATGGTGGGTAACAGGCAATCAGTGCATAGTGTGACAAGGAGACATGCAGGGCTTTAGGGGGGCCTAGCACAGGGAACTCACCTGGATGCAAGGCATCAGTGAAGCTGAGAGAGTGTTAACCAGGGCCGGGTGGCTGTAGAGGAGCATTCAAGGCAAAGGGAGAGCAGGCATAAGACCCACAGTGGAGGGAATGCTTGCTGCATGAAAGAAGCGCTCTTCACAGCGTGGTTCCCAGACCAGCAGCGTGAGCATCCCCTGGGAACCTGGGGGAAGTGCAAATTCTTGGGCCCACTGCTGACCTACTGACTCAGAGGTACAAGGGTGGGGCCCAGCAGCCTTTGTTTTAACAAGCCCTCAGGTGATCCTGATGCACACCCCAGCGTCACAACCCCCGTATTAGAGAAACTAGAAAGCATTTAGCCCAGAGTTCAGCCCAACTGAGCATCTTTCTTCTAGAAGAAACATTTCCTCCATCCTTGCNTACTGACTCAGAGGTACAAGGGTGGGGCCCAGCAGCCTTTGTTTTAACAAGCCCTCAGGTGATCCTGATGCACACCCCAGCGTCACAACCCCCGTATTAGAGAAACTAGAAAGCATTTAGCCCAGAGTTCAGCCCAACTGAGCATCTTTCTTCTAGAAGAAACATTTCCTCCATCCTTGCCACTGTGATGGTGTCCCACGCACACCCTGCATTCCTGTGTTTTCTCAGGCTGCTTCCTTCCCTGCCATGGTCAACCATGGTGTTTGGTCTCAGCTCCTGGCTGGGAGTGGCACTCAGCCTCCTGACATCCATGTTCCCCCTACTCTACAGAACTACAAAGGCAAATAGACACATTCAGAATTACAGTCAGAGATTTTATCATCTCTGTCTCAATAATTGATGAAGAATGGGGGGAAAAAATCCAACACAGAAATTCAGTAAG
>NW_007726490.1:175314-189208 GCF_000696425.1 Galeopterus variegatus | reverse complement strand
TCTCTGTCTCAATAATTGATGAAGAATGGGGGGAAAAAATCCAACACAGAAATTCAGTAAGTGTGTAAAAAGCTTGACTAGCAGTATCATCCAACTTGTCCTAATTGACATTTATAGAACATTTGACCCCAAAACAGGAAAATACACATTCCTTTCAAGTATGCACAGAACATTTACCAACATAGACTATATTTTTGTTACAAAACAAGTCTCAATAGATATAAAAAAAAATTCAAGCCACATGAAGTATTTCTCTGACCAAAATGGAATTAAATTAGAAATCACTTAAAGAATAACATTAGGAAAATCTCCAGATACTTAGAAACTAAATAATACACTTTTAGATATCATTTGGATCAAAGAAGAAATCAAAAGGTAAATTAGAAAATACTATGAACTGAATGAAAATGAAAATACAAAATCTGTGGAATGTAGCTAAAGCATTATTTAGAGGGACATTAATAGCATGAAATGCCTATGTAAGAAAATGAATAAATCAATTTCCACCATAAGAAATGAGCAGAGAAAGTAATAAATATCAGAGTGGAAATTAATGAAATAGAAAGCAGATAAGCAATAAAGTCAATAAAATTAAAATCTAACTCTTTGAGAACATCAAATAAAATTAATAAAGTTCTAGCCAGACTAAGTAGGAAAAAGAGAGAGAGAGAGAAAAGGAAAAGATACAAACTACCACTATCAGGAGTGAGAAAGTTAAAATTCACAGATTCTATGAATTTTACAAAGATAATAAGGGTATATTATGAACAAATTTATGCCAATAAATGAAAAAATTTCTTGAAAGACACAAACTATCAGGCTTCACTGAAGAAGAAACAGATAATTGGAATAGTTATATAGCTATTAAATATATTGCATTTGTGGTTTAAAACCTTCCCATAAAAAACAAAACAAAACAAACAAAAAGAAAGTCTCCAGGCCAAGGCGGCTTCACTAATGAATGATAACCAAACATTTAAGGAACAAATGATATCAATTCTATAAAAACTCTTTCAGGTAATGGAAATGAGGAGGGAATACTTCCCAAATCATTCTGTGAGGCCACCATTACTCTGATAGCAAAACTAGACAAAGGCATTGCAAAGAAACTACAGACCAACATACCTCATAAATATGTACGTAAAAATTCTTAGCAAAATTTTAGCAAACAGAATTAAACAATACAGCAATAATAATGCATCATAAGTGAAAATAGAAGGGCATCTATAAAAATTCTATAGCTGACATCATACTAAATGGTGGCAGACNTGAAAATAGAAGGGCATCTATAAAAATTCTATAGCTGACATCATACTAAATGGTGGCAGACTAATTGCCTTGGCCCTGACTTCTGAACAAGGAAAAGATGTTTGCTCTCATAACTTTTATTTAGTATTGTACTGGAGATGCTAGCCAGTGCAATAATGCAAGGAAAAAAAGTGTAAAATGTATCCAGATTGGAAATAAAGAAATGAAACTCTCTTTATTCACTGAGAATATGATTATTTGCATAAGAAATCTACCCAAAAAGGACAAAAACAAAAAACATAAAAACAAACTTGCTAGAACTAATAAGTGAGTATAGCAAGGTTGTAAGAGGCAAGATCAATATAAAAAAATCAATTAGGTTTTTATGTACTAAAAACAAACCATTAAAAATTGCAGTAAAAATATAATTTATAATAGCATCAAAACATGAAACACTTAGGGATAAATATGACAGAAAGATGTGCAAGACCTGTATACTGAAAATTCAAACATTGCTGAGAGAAATTAAAGAAAACTTAAATAAATGGAGAAAGATACTTTGTTAAAAATCAGAAGACTCAATGCTGTTAAATTGTCAATTCTACCCAATTTGAAATATAGATTCAATGTAATCCTAATAAAAATCTTAGAAGGCATTTTTTGTTTAATTAAGTAGGCAAAGTAGCCCCCCAATCGTGTTCATGCCCTGATCTCTGGATAAATAAGTTCTAGTACATGGCAATAGGGACTTTGTACATATCAGTAAGGTTACAGGCCTTAAGATAGGGAAATTATAGCGGACTATCTAGGTAAGCCCATCTAATCTAATCACATGTGCTCTTAAAAGCAAAAAACTGTCTTAAACTGAAAGAAGAAGAAGTAACAGAAGAGAGATGCAGCAAAAGGGGAAACAGAGAGACTTCAGACACGAGAAAGATTCAAAGCACCATTCTGGCTCTGAGATTCAGAGGCCCATGTGTAAGGACTGGAGAGGGGCATATAGAAGCTAAGGGCAGCCCCAGCTGACAGTCAGCAAGACAATGGGGACCTATTATAAGGAACTTGGATTCTGCCAACAACCTGCATGATCTCAGAAGCAGATCATTCCCCAGAGCCTCCAGTAAGGAACACAGCCTTGCTGGCACTTTGATTTTATCCCAGTAAGGTGCATGTCAAACTACAGAATTGTGAGGTAATAAACTTAAGTTGTTGTAAGCTGTTAAATTTGTGGTAACTTATTATAGAAACAATAGAAAACTAATATGATGGGCAAGGTGATTCTGAAATACATATAGAAATGCAAAGGACCTAAAATAAGAAAAAAGAAAAAGACCTTGAAAAATGACAAAGACTTACCCTGTCTTCAAGACTTAATCACAATTGTGAGGTCTTGGTGTCAAGATAAACAAATAGATCAATGAACAGAAAAGGGAGTCCAGAAAAAGAACTACACATATATGGTCAATTGATATTTGACAAAGATACAAAGATAATTCAGAGTAATTTTTAACAAATCTTGCAGAAACAATTTGAGAACGACCTGCAAATAAATGAACCTCACACTATATACTAAAATTAACTCAAATCGAATTGCAGATCTAGATGCAAAACTTAAAACTATAAAGCTTCTAGAATGAAACATAGAAGCAAATGTTTGTGACCCTAGTTAGGCAAAGAGTTATGTGGGTCACTGAAAAGATGACCTACAAAAGCAAAAATTGATAAATCGGACTTCATACCAATTAAAAACTACTGCTCTTCAAAAGACATTATAAAGAGAAAGAAAAGACAAGTAATAGAGTAGTAGAAAATATTTGGAATTACAGATGTAATAAAGGACTTATGAAGCCCATCTAATCTAATCACATGTGCTCTTAAAAGCCAAAAACTGTCTTACGCTGAAAGAAGAAGAAGTAACAGAAGAGAGATGCAGCAAAAGGGGAAACAGAGAGACTTCAGACATGAGAAAGATTCAAAGCACCATTCTGGCTCTGAGATTCAGGGGCCCATGTGTAAGGACTGGAGAAGGGCATATAGAAGCTAAGGGCAGCCCCAGCTGATAGTCAGCAAGACAATGGGGACCTATTATAAAGAACTTGGATTCTGCTAACAACCTGCATGATCTCAGAAGCAGATCATTCCGCAGAGCCTCCAGTAAGGAACACAGCCTTGCTGGCACTTTGATTTTATCCCAGTAAGGTGCATGTCAAACTACAGAATTGTGAGGTAATAAACTTAAGTTGTTGTAAGCTGTTAAATTTGTGGTAACTTATTATAGAAACAATAGAAAACTAATATGATGGGCAAGGTGATTCTGAAATACATATAGAAATGCAAAGGACCTAAAATAAGAAAAAAGAAAAAGACCTTGAAAAATGACAAAGACTTACCCTATCTTCAAGACTTAATCACAATTGTGAGGTCTTGGTGTCAAGATAAACAAATAGATCAATGAACAGAAAAGGGAGTCCAGAAAAAGAACTACACATATATGGTCAATTGATATTTGACAAAGATACAAAGATAATTCAGAGTAATTTTTAACAAATCTTGCAGAAACAATTTGAGAACCACCTGCAAATAAATGAACCTCACACTATATACTAAAATTAACTCAAATCGAATTGCAGATCTAGATGCAAAACTTAAAACTATAAAGCTTCTAGAATGAAACATAGAAGCAAATGTTTGTGACCCTAGTTAGGCAAAGAGTTATGTGGGTCACTGAAAAGATGACCTACAAAAGCAAAAATTGATAAATCGGACTTCATACCAATTAAAAACTACTGCTCTTCAAAAGACATTATAAAGAGAATGAAAAGACAAGTAATAGAGTAGTAGAAAATATTTGGAATTACAGATGTAATAAAGGACTTATATCCAGAATGCATAAAGATATGTCAAAACTCAGAACATGAGGATACTAATGATCCTGACTTGATCACCATGTACTGTACACATGTATCGATATTCAATTCTGTACCCTACAAATATATGTTATCAATTATGTTTCAATTTAAGAACTGTCAAAGATTTCAGTTGGATAAAAGGAATAAGTTCAAGAGATCTATTTGACAACATGGTGACTACAGTTAATAACAATGTATAATGTATTCTTTAAAATCACTGAAAGTAGATGTGTTCTCACCATGCAAAAAAAAAAGTGAAGTAATATGTACATTAATTAGTTTGATTTAATCATTCCACAATGTATACATATTTCAAAACATCAGTTTGGTCTTGATAAATATGTATAATTTCTATTTGCCAATTTAAAAATAAAATAAAAAGAGAATAATAGGGTAAAATAAAAATGATGATGATGGTGAAGATGATGATTATGACGACTAGGGAATAAAAGCAAATAACTCCATTGAAAAGTCAAAAGACTTAAACAGACACTTTATCAAAGTTGACATACGGATGGCAGATAAAGATTAAAAGATTCTCCAGAGTATCAGTCAATAGGAAAATGCAAATTGAGCCATAATGAGATTCCACTGCACACCTATTAGAGTGGCTAAAATAAAAAAGACTGCCTATTACAAGTGTTGGTAAGGATATGGAACAATTGGAACTTTTACATACTGTTTATGGATATGTAAAATGATACAATTTTAAATAACAAGTTTCTCTATTCCTTAAAATGTTAGACATGCACTATGTGATCCAGCTACTCCATTCATAGCTATTTACTGAAGAGAAATGAAAGCATATGTCTATAAAACGACTTCTGACATCCATGTTTATAGCAGCTTTATTTGTAATAACAAATTCTAGAAATAACCCAAATGTTCTTCAACAGTTGAGTGCATAAAGAAATTGTGTATTGCTATGCATAAAGAAATTGTGGTAAAGAAATATGGTATTGCTGTTCCTATCAAATGTGTCCCCCAAAAGTTCATGCATTGGAAACTTAATCTCCATTGTAACCGACTTCTGACATCCATGTTTATAGCAGCTTTATTTGTAATAACAAATTCTAGAAATAACCCAAATGTTCTTCAACAGTTGAGTGAATAAAGAAATTGTGGTAAAGAAATATGGTATTCCTGTTCCTATCAAATGTGTCCCCCAAAAGTTCATGCATTGGAAACTTAATCTCCATTGTAACAGAGTTAAGAGGGTGAGCAGTTTTAGAGGGTGGGAAATCTAATTATGATATCTGAAAGATGGGGTCTTTAAGAGGAGATTAGATTGTGAGGACCGCATCCTACTGAATGGATTGATCCATTCATGGAGTAATGGATTGATGGTTTAATGAGTGGTCATGGTTTTATAAGGAGAGCAAGTAAGCACGTTAGTTCTCTTGCTCAGCCCACCCTAGCCATGCGATACTTTGTGTGGCCATAGAAGAAATCCCTCACCAGATGTGCCCCCTGGACCATAGATGTCCCAGCCTCCAAAATTGTAAGAAATAAATTTTATTCCCTTATTAATTACCCAGTTTTAGGTATTCTGTTATAAGCAACAAAAAACAGACTAATATTCATATAATGGAAAACTACTCAGCAATAAAAAGATATTGATAAACCCAACAGCCTGTGTACACCTCAAAATAAATATGCTGAGTGAAAGAAGCCAAACATGAAATACTCTATGCTTCAACTTACTTAAAATCCTTGAAAATGCAAACTGATCTATACTGACACAAAGTAATATCAGTGGTTGCCTGGGAATGGAAGTGAGGAGCTGAAGGGCAGGATTTTGAAAGGACAAAGAAAGAGCTCCTCAAAGAATTAAATTATCATATGATCCAGCAATTCCATGTCTGGGTATACTCGTACACCCCAAAGAACTGAAAGCAGGGACTCAGATATTTGTACACCCATGTTCATAGCAGCATAATTCACCATAGCCAAAAGGTTGAAGAAGCCCATGTGTCCATCGACAAGTGAATGAATAAACAAAATGTGACATATACATACAATGGAATGTTATTCAGTCTTGCAAAGGGAATTTTAATACATGCTACAACATGAATAAATCTTGAGGACATTATGTTAAGTGAAATAAGCTAGTCACAAAAGGACAAATACTGTATGATTCCACCTATATAAGGAACCTAAACTAATCAAATTCATAGAAAGTAGAACGGTGTTTACCAGGGACTAGGGGAGGGGAAATGAGGAGATATTTAATGGGTACAGATTCAGTTTTGGAAGATGAAAAAGTTCTGGACATAGATGGTGGAGATGGTTGTAAAATAATGGGAATGTACTTAATGTCACTGAACTATACACTTAAATGGTTAAGATGGTAAATTTTATGTTATGTAAATTTAATCATAATTTTTGAAAAGAACAAAAGGGAAACTTTTGGAGGTAATGAGTAATGTTGATTATAGTGATGTTTCACGGGTGTATACAAACATCAAAACGTTAATTTGTACACTTGAAACACATAAAGTTTATTATATGTCAATTATACCTCAATAAAGCTGTTTAGAATATTTAATAGAATATTTGAATTGATAATGTAAAGACAAAGATCCTTATGAAGTCCATGTGTATTTTTGTACAGGCTTGAAAAAAATTACCTTAAAGTTCACCTAGAAGAATAAATACTCGTAAATGGGCATAGCCCTTCTTACCTAGTAACCTGCCTTGAATATGTGCTATTCACTTTCCCACAAGAAGAAGCCCAGCACAAACTTTTATCAAGCAGTAAATGTAATCAAATAAATTTGTTCATTTGAGGTCCCGCCACACGTCATGGACCTATTGTATTAGGTGGTAGAGCTACAAAGACAAGGAGCACGAGGCTAGGTCATTTGGCTCCCAGTCTAGGGGGAGACGATTGAGAAAATCATCATGCCAGGTGCACGTGAGAAATCGGCAGAGACCCCCACGTCCAGGCCCTGGCAGACTGTGGTAATATTTCCATTGAATTTGGAGAAATAAATAGATGTCAAAGGACAAGAGGTGAGAGAAAGCCTTTTCAGAGACATGGGCCAAAGCATGGAGGTGCAACAACACTGAGTAGTTTGTGGAAAGGTTCTTTGTTGGTTTCCTAGGGCTTCCATGACAAAGGACCACAAACTGACCAGCTTAAAACAACAGAAATTTAGCCTAGAACACTAGCCTCACAGTTCTGGAATCTGGAAGTTTGAAATCGAAGTATTAGCAGGGCCACGCTCCCTCTGAAGGCTGTGGCGGAGGATTCTTCCTTGCCTATTCCAGCTTCTGGTGGTTTCCAACAATCCTTGGTGTTCCTTGATTTGTGATAGCACAATTCTAATTTCTGCCTACATTTTTCATGTGGTTGTTTCCCTCTGTTTTTATCTGCATCTCCACGTGGCTTTGTTATAAGGACACCAGTCATTGGATTACCCACTGTAATCCAGTATGACCTCGTCTTAATTTAACTAATTACATTTGCAAAGATTCTTTTTTCAAACAAGGTCACATTCTGATGTTCTGCATGGAAAAAAAAAGTGGGGGGACATTATTCAACTCAGCCCAGGCTCTGTAAAGGATGTGTCAGAAAAATGGGTCTATAGCCAGTAGTGAAGCTGGAAATTTAATTTAGTGCTAGATTGTGCAGGCTCATGAACACTAGGCCAAAGTTTTGAAATTATTCTAAAAGCAATGGGTTGCCATTTTATATTTCTGAATGGAGGATAGAGGAAGTTAAATCAGTGCCCTTAGAAACTGTATGGTATCCATGTGGTAGATCAATTCAGATGCAAGAGATTGTACAAAGATCCTCCAATCTGGAGCTGTTGTAATTGTCCTTTTTATACGTGAGGAGGGTGATCCCACAGGCAGGGGCAGGAGCACGACTGAATTACGATGAAAGGCACTAGTTGGGTTACCGGTTGGAGGTGGTAGAATAAAGGAAAGGCGGAGTTGGAAGTAAACCTCAGGCTTCCAGCCTCAGTTACGGGAGGAACAGAGATGACATTAACAGAGACACAGACAAAGGAGCAGCTAATTGCTTTAGAGGCTGAGGACTCAGAGGGTAGGAGTCAAATTTGGTTGTAAAACTTGAATCCTATTTAGCATGAGTCATGCAGAACAACTCAATAAATAAAGTTTCAGAGAGGTTAAGGGACAACAGTTCTCCTGAGTGCCAGCCCAGAGCTTTTCCTGTGGCACTGCACTAGGATTCTTTTGGGCAGCTGCATTCAGGGAGCTGGAGTTCAGGAGAGAAACTGAAACTGAAAATGTAGGTATAGGGGGTTGGGACTTGGATCCTTCTGATGAATACCGGGAGGAGACTGCTTCTGGCTTTTCCTGTGGCACTGCACTAGGATTCTTTTGGGCAGCTGCATTCAGGGAGCTGGAGTTCAGGAGAGAAACTGAAACTGAAGATGTAGGTATAGGGGGTTGGGACTTGGATCCTTCTGATGAATACCGGGAGGAGACTGCTTCTTTCTGAGGTTTTCTCTTTTCCTCGAATTTTGTTATCTTTGATTGGGCTTTGATTCTTGAACCAGTCAACAGAAAGGGGAGTAAGTTAACGTAGCTGTTTTTGGACCAATCATCGGGAGAGGCTGCTATAACAAAATACCTCAGACTGGGTAATTTATACACAGCAGAAATTTATTTCTCCAGTTTTAGAGGCTGGGAAATCCAAGGTCAAGGTGCCAGCAGATTCCGTGTCTGGTGAGGGCTTGTTCTCTCTGCTTCAAAGGTGGCACCTTCTAAGGAGGTCCACACAAGGTAGAAGGGGGCAAGGGCACTCTCTTCAACCCTTTCATAAGGCCACTAATCTCATTCATGATCATGGAGCCCTCAAGACTTACTTCCCAAAAGGCACCACCTCTTACTACCACCACAAAGGGGATTAGTTTTCAACACAAATTGTGGAGGGACACAGTCAGACCATAGCAGGCAGGCTGTCCTATGGGGGCAGTAATAAGGGTCTTCAGATAGAGATCGAGAAGGAATGGTCAGAGAGGTAGAAGAACAGGTGTCCACAGCATCAGGCACATCAGGCCCAGAGGAGTTTCGAGGAGGGGAACACTTTTTCTTAAGACTCTATTTTAACTTTCATCCAAAATGTAATTTGCATGTGTTGGCCTCAAGTAATGAACATCCACATTGTGAAAAGCCCTCTTCTCCTTCTCTTTCCCCCATCTATGTCCCATCTGTTCTTCTTTTCACAGATTCCACACGCCAAGAGATTCTACTCAGTGCATTTTCTAGGAGGTCAGCAACCACGGGCCAGGGCAGCAAATGTTCGAGCCACCGAACCCCGTGTTCTAGAGGAGGACTGTGTGTACCTGTGCTTCCCTTCACAGACAGACACAATTCTCCTGTGGAACAGGAGAGAACAGAAATTGCCAACAAGAAAGTTAATGGCTAACCTCAGTGCTGTTTCTGCCCCCCACAGAGGTTGCCAGAGCTCAGCAAAGTTCGCAGATGGAGCCCACTTAAGGAAAACGGCACCTCCTAAAAAGAACAGGAGAGAACAGAAATTGCCAACAAGAAAGTTAATGGCTAACCTCAGTGCTGTTTCTGCCCCCCACAGAGGGTGCCAGAGCTCAGCAAAGTTCGCAGATGGAGCCCACTTAAGGAAAACGGCACCTCCTAAAAACCAGTATGGCATCCCCGTTAATTGTCAGTCTGGAGGGGAAAACAGAGAAGCCATTACATGCAGAAGGGAGCTGAGTTGCCTGACTCTGAATGAAGGCTGCTCCTGCCCCCCTCCACTCAGCTGCAGACACATGCTGAGGAGGACAGTGCTCCCTGAAACCAGCACGCAGCAGAAAGGCTTCAGGCCCGATGTGGCCCGTCCACTGCCCACTGACCCTGTGTCCTCCCCCAGGCTGCACCAAGTGGCCCAGTTGCAGTCCACGGGCTCATTTGTTTGCTCACCCAGATGTCTGGGTTTAGAAACCTGAGGGAGTTAATGATGGGGAAATGAACCTGGTGCATGCACTTCTAATAGGTGTGGTGTCTGCTGCCTGCAGACACACAGACTGCATTGTTGCAGGCTGGGTTTTTCTCCCAGTGAGACAGAGATTAATAACGGGAGGTAAGCGAAGAATCCCATTCATGAATCGGGACCATGAGGTGGTGAAGACAGAGACAAATTAGAAGTGTCTACACCATGATGCCTGTCACAAGAGGATTCCAACAGATGGGCCTTAAATGCATGCACTTCAGCAGATTGTTTTTGCTCTACAGCAGGAAAAGCCAATCCCACCAGGAGAGTATCCGGATGCGGAACGACACTGTCCGCCATCTGCATTTCAAAGTTGCTGCAGACGTGGCTCAGGGACTGAAAAACAAATTTGAATAAATATCTCATGGAAGTCACTGTGAGTCAGGTTCATGGAGGCTGGCTCTTCAGTCAAAACAACAACGGTTACTGACATGCAGCATTCATAAATTTGGTGCAAAGTGTAGCCAAGAGACCCCTGTCCTTTCGAATTCACAGTATCCCATTAAGCTACTCCCAGTGAGTGGGATCTGGTAACCTTGAGAAGGGAAATGATGAGGCCAATAAAAGAGCTGCACTGACCTCGTAAAAGGTGGGACGTAGGGGCACTGGAGCAGTAGTGTCTTCCTGAAAGAACTCTCCTCCCTGACGATAGATGTGCATTGATGAAGCCCTATTCCTTTCCAAGGTGTGTGTCTCTGAAAATTTCTGGGAACTTGGAGTCTGAGATTCCTGTTCTCATGTCTCACAGCAAGACGACTCTGTGGCCAACGGGCTGAGCATGTTCTCTGTGCTCTCTCCCAGATGGGGTCTTAGCTCCAGCTGGCCACACAGGCCATGTCCAGCCCTCTGGTCCTCGGGAAGGCAGATCCTGCTGTCATCTTGGGAGGAAGGATTCTACAATAAAAGTAGGTGGGTGAGTAATAGAGTAAGGGTGGGTGGGGGTGAGTGAAAAAGGGAACCAGCTAGGTTTTAACACAATTTCTCCCCGTTCAGTTTTAAGTTCTGCATCTGGTTTGACTGTCACTGTTTTCCCGACCCCCAGAACTGGCCTGCAGTATGTTGCTGCCTGAATATTCTTGCATCTCTTCTGAAAATCTTTCTGTAGAGTAGAAGTTCTTAAACCTCAGTGCTCAGTCATAGGTCTTCCTGCAGATCTAGTAGATTACAGTCTGAGGGTGGGATTAGATGGAACTAAAATTCTGCTTTGTCACAGCTCCACAGGCTGGTCTGCAGATCCCACTTCTTAAAAACATTGCATCGGGTTTTAAGACAGGCTTTATTTCCAGAATGCAAATGTAATGAGACTCTAGGGAGCCAGGATCTTCACAGAGTCCTGCAAAGCATAGCATCTTGTTCTTGGTTTTGATCTGTCTCATCCATAAGCCAGTCAGTCATTATTTACTCATCAAAACAGACAGTTAGAAGGAAGGGAGGCATTAGGCTGTCTCTCTGTCTTGTCCTGTGAATAAGCTCTTATATATTCTATTTTTGACAGTGCAATTGAAATTAATCAAAGACAGAATGTCCCATTTGATTACAGGAAGCTTCCTTGCTTGAGAGCCCTTTGGTGAAATGTTAACTTCAAGCAGTGCTGTGCTTGGGCCAGTTCCCACGGACTGACAGTGTCTCTTCCCAGCTCCCTGTTCAGTGAAGCCACCTTAGTAGCTTGAAATTAACCATTGTGGGAATATTTACACTACAGAAATTGGAAAGTGCTACAAAACAGGGCTTATGTTAGCCCTCTGCCAGAACACCACTCACTTTGGGCTGACCAGTCACATCTCTTCTAAAAGTGCAAAATCCCACTTTGGAGTTAAGGAAGTGCAAAGAAGGAAACCTGCTAGAAGGAGCCACACCATCACTGGGGCCAGGGCTAAAAGCATAACCAGGTGGTCCCTACAGGATACCATGCTGGGAGGACTAATATGACCTTCTGTGCTACACTGCAGAGCCTTCTGGGGACCCCTGGATACCTTTCTGCCTACAATGTTCCCCTCTCTGACCCCACCTGCACTAATCTTTTCATTTATCCTGCTGATCAGCAACATCAGCCAACAGCATTTCCTGAACACAATGTGCCTATCCTTGTGCCTGGCACTGGGAGCATGCAGAGGTGTTTGAGACCCTGCCTCCAATGAAACTCGGGTGCCAGGGGAGAAAATAGAGCTAAAGCCTGTAACAAATTCATGAACAGTGAAGTGAAAACTGGCAGTAGCCCAATGTCCAGAGACTACAGAAATCAGAGTACACTGGAGGCTTCTGAATTAGGTCCTTACTCCTCTGTGATCCTGTAGATACCTGTGCCTCCATCTATTCTGCTGCCAACATCACTGTCCTCTTACATCCTATTCACACTTGTATCTCCCCTGGGCCTGCCCCTGGGATCTCCCCAGGAAAGGACTGTGGTCTGATTTTCATTATAGCTGCTTTCTGTACAGCACAGTTTCCAGTAGATGTCTGATACCCAACAAGGGATGGTTGGTGGAGGGGTGAATGAATGGGTGGATGACTTGAACATGAAAAATGGGCACAGGACTGTGGTCTGATTTTCATTATAGCTGCTTTCTGTACAGCACAGTTTCCAGTAGATGTCTGATACCCAGCAAGGGATGGTTGGTGGAGGGGTGAATGAATGGGTGGATGACTTGAACATGAAAAATGGGCAAGATTCAAAAGTCAGGAAAGAGATGGGAGTCCAGCCAGGAGCAGTGTAAGCAGAACACCTGAAAAAGACCTGATGCTGAGCTTGAGCCAGGAGCTCTGAGAAGTCAGCCTACCTGAAGCTGGAAATGCATGTTGAAGGAGGAAAGGGGAATGAGGTTGAAGGGGAAAGTAAAATGCAGTTGAACTTGGACCTGGCTGAATAGGTCAGAGATTTTCTAATTATGTTCTTCCAAAAAACCCCAGGGTACTGCAAAGATGCTTCAGGAGTTCTGTAAATAATTTAAATTTAATTTTCTAAATTACGTATTTGAGACAGTAATATAATTATATTGGCACACACAAATTTGGTTTACACTAAATTTTAACACATCGTGAACCTCCAGTGGGTTACCTTGTGCTACCGGATCAATTCTCTGAATAAAACTCTGGCCATAGCTGTATAATAGAAGACCATTCTAAGATTGCAACATGTGCTATTAAGCTGTAAATAGTATCAGTTTTGCTGGTATGAATCAAGATTTTCTCCATTTTGTGCTACTTAAATCAAATAAGAAAAGTAAATTACATACTGAAGCTGATGTAAGATTGCCATTTTCTTCCATAAACCCAGATTTTTAAATTTTATGTTCATCAAAACAGCCTCATTCTTCTCATTGACTGATTTCATTATATTCACAAGTGTTTAATCATTTGAATTTATGAAATAAATTTATATTAATATTGCAAAGTACCTAAACAGAAACACAGACCTTAAATTTTTTTAAATCTTAATGGGCCAAAGCTAAAAAGCAACCAAGAAAACCCAATGTGGCTTTAAAAGACAAAACTGACCATCTGGTAAGAAGCGGTGATATCAAAACTCCTTTGGGGTGCATGATTTCTTTGTTCTGGAAAAAAGCATCCAAGTGGGGCCTTTATTTATAGACATGTAAAGACAAGGCCCTCTTCTGAAATGGAGATGCTTGAGATTCAAGCTGTAGCTTTAAGAAGCTAAAATCTGCTTTGAGAGTGGGGAGGCGAGTTAGCAGGTGTTGGGGAGCAGAAGCAAAGATTCTTCTGGGTAGATATTATGGATTGAATCCTGTCT
>NW_007726490.1:172835-174552 GCF_000696425.1 Galeopterus variegatus | reverse complement strand
CACATATTGGGATTCTGCATGAAGTTGTTTGAAAAAGGAATTCTGATATTTAAAAGAATTTTTGTGGTAGACACATGAAAATTTTGAGCTTCAGAGTGCAAAACAAAAGAAGTATTTTAGGAAATCCATTTATTGGTGTTGTGCAATGTGATGTGGTGTGCGAAGAGATGGGGGCAGATATCAGCTCAGGAGCTGGAGTGCCCGATGGTGGATGTCCAGTAAATACTCTTGGGTTGAACAATGAATGCGTGAAAAAAGTCAGGGCAAGTCAGAGGGCCCAGGTTTCACACATGTTTAGGAGCTGCAGGACACCCTAGGACATGAGGAGACATGTCATGCAGCTCAAGTCACCCAACCCAGACTGGCCATACATCCAGGAACCCAGGGGCCTGCCCTTGCTCACAGCACGAAAGTACCTTAAAAAAATATTTGGTCTCTAAGCAGGAGCCTCAGGTCATCATCTGAGGTCAGGCCTGCACTTTGCTGCTGAGTTCTTGAGGCCACTGCACAATTTCCACTGAGGTGGGGTGAGGTGGTGACCAGATACCACTTGCACTCAGGGCTAGTCAGGCTTTCCTGGTCAAGCTGTTGACCTTTTCAACGGAGGCCTCACTGTACTGAGTGCCCTGATCCTGACTTAGTCTCTTCCTTTTATCTACAAATAAAATTAGAAGGGGAGAGGAGGGTGGAGCAAGGCAGGGCTGGTGATATGGCCCAAAGGAGTAGTTGCTCTGATGGCTTTTTGAACCCCCTCCTCAAGGATATGGGCTCCCTTGAGCCTCTGGCAATGGTTACCTTGACCTGGGCCAGGGGGACCAACTTTTAACAATTCCATGCATCCTCAGATATGAGGTGGCCTGACTCCTAGCCAGTGCTGCCCGCTGGGCTAATGAGTCTGGGTGGATGGCCAGTCAGTGTCCTGTGGCATCACTGCACCAGCCATACAGCCAGTATGAGTCCTGATTTTATCAGACAGGAGAGTCCTGATTTTAGGTCATTCCTACTCTTTTCAATAAAGCTTATCATATGCATAATTCAATGTGATTTCATGTTTATACTTTGTAGGGCTTTGCATGAAAATTCATATACAAACATCCTTTGTCAGACCTAATGTCCCCAATCTGATTTTTTAAAAATTCTGATCTGTGTTTAACTCATGGCCAGAGGACTGGAAATCAGAGCCAAGAGTAGTGGGGTTTAAAAGGGTCCTCATAATTCCTGCACCAACATCAGATAGGGTGTTTGTGAAGGTTGATTCTAGGTGTCGACTTGATTAGATTAAGGAATGTCGAGAATCCTGCCGAAGCTCTCTTTTCAGGTGTATCCATGAGGGTGTTTCCAGCAGAAATTAGTATGAGAGCCTGAGTGGACCAGGCGGGATAGACTCACCCTCAGTGAGGGTGAGAACCATCCAAATTGCTGGGGGTCTGGAGAGAACAAACGACAGAGAAAAAAGGCGAATCTCTCTCTCTACCCGCTGGAGCTGGGATACACTCTTCTCTCCTGTCCGTGGACATCAGAGCTTGTGACTCGTCAGCTTTTGGGTTCCAGGACTTACACCAAGAACACCATCAGCTTCCCTGGTTTTGAGGCCTTCGGACTTGGACCGAGCCACGTTACTGGCACCCAGTAAGCAGATGGCCTATCATGAGACTCCTCTTCACAATTGCTGAGCTAATTCCCCTAATAAATCCCTCTCATATATGTATAACATATC
>NW_007726490.1:169464-171596 GCF_000696425.1 Galeopterus variegatus | reverse complement strand
GTGCTTAAGCTGACAAGTATGGAGCAAGATGCCTGCTTGGTGCCTGTCAGGGCTGCTTGGAGTAGCAGACAATGGGATAGGATTGAAGGGGTCTCCCTGACCCCAAACGGCTCACCCACAGAACTGTGCCAGGGTCAGCATTCCCACTAACGTGGTGAACTTTGGAGCTAATTAGTGGGCTGTCACGTTTGTGGAGAGGGCTCAACCTACCAGGGTCAATTCTATGTTCCTGTATCTGGGATAGCTGCGGAAGTCATTGGTCCTTCCCCCCACACTGACAAGGACACTCCCCAGCATGGCGCTGGGTAGGTGAAGGGAGAGGGGATGGCAAGGGACCCCCACACAAGTGGCTGCCCTTTTCCCCAAGCCTCAGGGGTGAAGTTTGCTGCAGTCTCACAGCCCTACTTGACCCTGTCCTCTCCTGCTTTCAGCCCTCAGCCTTTGACCTAGCACTTAGTTAACTGATTGTTTCACACATAAAGATCATTGGCTTTGGGCTCTCTTTGTCCCCCTGAATTAGTCCCTTCCCCTCTCCAGCTCTGTTTTTTNTGGCTTTGGGCTCTCTTTGTCCCCCTGAATTAGTCCCTTCCCCTCTCCAGCTCTGTTTTTTTTTTTTTTTCTTCGTCTTTAATAGACATTCTGTGACATTTTAACTCTTGTCATCAGCTAATCTGCAAGTTTCTCGGAGGCAGGGATGGTGGATTTACTTGTCATGGGTATATTTCACCCTGTAAGACCTAGCCAAGCACAAAGCACGTGAGGGGTGCCAAGTATATCCTTGCAGGTTGACTTGTGGGTGAGTGGGTGGGCTTTCACAATTCTCAGTGCAGCCAGAATCACAAAAGAAGAAAGTTCTGACTTCCTTGGCTGCATTTTCCTGACCTGTTAATAGCAATCACAGGAGAATCTCAGCATTTATTGAATGATCTCTATGTGTCTGGGCTTGTGTTGGCACAACTGTCAATGCTGAAATGCCCATCATGGTAACCACTAACCACATGTGTCTACTGAGCACGTGATGAGGCTGAATTGAGATGTTCTCTAAGTGTAAAACAGACTCTGGATTTCAAAGACTTGAAAGGCTACTAGTTTGGATTTGTTGGGTTGGATAAAATGCAATTTAACTTCACCTGTTTTCTTTTTATTTTTTAAACTGCTACTAGAAAATTTAAAATTACATACATGGTTTGCATTTACGACTTTCAGTATATTTCCATTGGACATCACTGTCTCAGAGCAACTGTCACATGTCTGATTATTTTCCTTTTACAGGTAAGGACAACCAGGCTCAGAGAGGTTAATAAATGACTCAAGGTCACATGGTCAGCAACTGGAGGAGCTGGCATTTGACACCAGGTCTGTCTGACTCAAGACACTGTGCAGATGACCACTGCATTTTACTGTCTCTCAAATTTATGACTCACTAAGTGTACTTTGATTCTAAACAAGTGATTAGAGCCCACCCATGGATGATTGCAGGAGGAGGTGTGCATATGTCTCATACACCTGCATTATGTGTCATAAAAGTCTCATCACTCCTGGGACCTGCCTAAGCTGGGAACCCTGGGTGTCCCCATTCCACCCCTGGCCCAGCCTGCCCACTCTCCACAGCCCACCCCACTGCAGGAGCATGGCCGGACTGTTCAGAGTCTTCCTCTAGGAGCACAGCACACAGTCGTCATTCCACANCTCTTCACAATTGCTGAGCTAATTCCCCTAATAAATCCCTCTCATATATGTATAACATATCCTGTTGATTCTGTCTCTCTGGAGAACCCTGACTAAATACAGTGTTCATGAAGCTCAGCTAAAACCCTTTGCAATTTACAGAGTGCTGTGCACATGTCAGGACTTGCAGTTTGGCAGAACATGTCATTACTGAGCAGCATCGTTAATGGTCTACACTCGTTATGAGTTGAGTCTAAGTTGATTGCTATGCTTCATTTCAGCACTTGGCTCCCTCCCTTCACACTTTCCTGGTCCTCATAGTTGGTTGCTGCTGAAGCACCATAATACACTCAGAACTTATATAAATTCAAGAGGACATTGACCCTCCCAAAAAAGGAAAGTAGTGCTTAAGCTGACAAGTATGGAGCAAGATGCCTGCTTGGTGCCTGTCAGGGCTGCTTGGA
>NW_007726490.1:166804-167699 GCF_000696425.1 Galeopterus variegatus | reverse complement strand
AGCATGGCCGGACTGTTCAGAGTCTTCCTCTAGGAGCACAGCACACAGTCGTCATTCCACACAAGTTTCTTGATTGATGAAGGAGTGAGTGGAGTGAAATTTGCTCTGATATATTCTTGAGGTCAGACAGAGGTTAGAATGACAACCGTCCTGGGCAGACAGAATGACCAGGGCCGGGGACACACTCAGACTTGTGAATCCCATCAAGACCTTCCAACCTGTCACTCCGATTTATCAGCCCCTGAGAAAAGGTATTTCCCCCTCTTTGGTGGCTGGGAGAGCAATATTGCACATCTGTGGTTTGGGATCTGACGGGAAATCAGTAATTTATCTGGGGAGGCTGGGCAGGAGGAAAGGAGAGAGAATGGAATCACCACGTGGAATTAGTGAGCATTTTCTAGACATGTTTTGAAGAGTACTTTTATTTCCAGAAACAGCAAGAACAAACCATTCTTTGAAGACAGAGCTTTTATTGCTTGTCTCAAAAACACCCAAATGGAGTGAGGGTGCACTGGTGTCACAAAATAAATTAGGTCTCTCTTTTTCCTTGCAAGAACAAATGTTTACAAGTGTGTCGTTGGCTAGGTCTTGTGGTAAGGAACATAAATAAACGATTTTGTTTTGCTTTCCACCCAGAGTTAAAATGAGTAGAAACGGTGAGTGTGTGTGTTTTGGGGGCTGGAGCCTAGGGGCTGGAAGTAGCTTATAGGGGGAGATTTTATAAAGCATCCCTCCCTTTCCCCTATTGTCTGCCTGGCTAAAAACCCAATTAAAACTTTGCTGCCCATTTGTGGGACTGCTGACAACAGGTTCCATGTCACTGAACTTTGGCGGCTGTCCCTTTCCCAGAATAACAATGTGAGACTTCTCAGCTGGCCTCGGTGTTAATCAGGGC
>NW_007726490.1:159432-165925 GCF_000696425.1 Galeopterus variegatus | reverse complement strand
ATTCCTTGGCCCTAGGGAACTGTCACCTGGACAGTGTGTCCCTTGAGCTCTCAAGGGAGGGCATGGGTGTGACAACGGAATCAGATCTTCAAACACTCACCCAGTGGGGATTGGGAGCCAGGACAGAGGAGGGAGGTTAGGGGAGATGCCAAGGCCAAAGTCAGAGCTGTCCAGTTGAAAATTAACGTGAATCACATATGAAATTATAATTTTTTTCATATCTACATAAAAAAGTAAAAAATAAATGAAATTATTTTAATAATGTATTTTATGCTACACAATAAATTCAAAATATTATTTCAACATGGAATACATATAAACAAACTATTAATGAGATATTTTACTTTTTTCATATTAAGTCTGTGAAATCCAGTATATTTGACACTTAAGATCATCTCAATTCAGCCTGGCCATATTTTAAGAGTTCAGGAGCCACGTGCGGCTGGTGGCCACCACACTGAGTAGTATGGATCTAAGTTAACAGGCCCCACTTTTAACTTAGACCCCTCTCGGTGCCCACTGTGTGGGCAGGAACAGCCAGCAATGGTTTAAGGAGGATTGTGCTGAGTTAGCAGGTGAAGACAACATGTCCCTGAACTGAATTACTCCAGGAATTGAACAGGGTGATGGGGTTGGAGACTGGAGTTGCTAAGAAAGGTTCCTAGAAGAGGCAGGACACAGGAGATGCCATGATTTAACCAAGGACAGAGGAAACTGTAAGCTGGGCTGGAAGCATTCTCTCCAGTGAGAGAGAAACTGAGGCAGGACTCCCTCCCTGACAACCCTGAGTCAACTCCCCAGCAGCCCAGGGAAGGCCTTAGGTACATCGTGCATGGTCGGGGGCAGCCTCTCCATACAGGGTGACACAGAGGACTTGTCCTCGGAGACATTCCCTGCATGCAGCACAGCAAAGAGTGACAAGCAGGGACTTCTGCTCTAGCTGTCCTAGGTGTGAATCCTGGCTTTGCCACTTAGCAATTGAGGACTTTGTGCAAATGGCTTAACCTCTCTGAGTAAGTTTGCCTCACCTGGAAGGTGGGGATAGCAGTAGCACCTAGTACCTAGCTCGCAGGGCAGTTGACAGGATTAAGTGGAGTTCTTGGCCCAGGGCCCGACCCCTGTCATGCTAACTCTTCTGTATTGTTCAGAACTGTAAAAAGGAGCCAAGCGTTGGTTTCTGTCATAGGCAACGCTAGCAGGTACACCACGTGCTCTGGTCACAGGTCAGATGTTTTGAAGTCCTGAAGGGTATGAGAGGAGAGGAGGAAGGCCACGTCACAGGTAGCTCTGTTACCTCCTGTTTGTTGTTCGGACAGAAAGGTCCACGTGGTATATTCAGCTAATGCGTGGCTTTCTTTGTTTCAGACTCATACACGTCATATTGATACCATATTTCTGACCACCTCAGTTCTGGTCAGGACCTTCTTTTGTCATCCTGCCCTCTTCAAACATCAACAACCAATCTAGAGAAATGTATTTTCTGTACTTCCTCTTTATGGAAGCTGAAAGGGGAGGTGGGAACAATCATTCTGGTATACTCACCGTGTGTGTGTGTGTGTGTGTGTGTGTGTGTGTGTGTGTGTGTGTGTGTGCGTGGGCGCGCGAGCCCAAGGGGTTATGATATCTTTTATAATACCTGCACCTCTGTATTTCTTCGAGTTTAGTTTTCCATTCGCTTGTGTGGGCTATGATTGCATTGCGGGCTTGATCTGGCCTCCGTGTCTTCATCTACAGCAGCACCTACCTGCAGCCCCTGGGTAGGAGGAGGATTGGGACAGACACCCCCGCCTTTCTTTCTGGATAATATTTCTATGGCTTGGCTCCTACCCTGGGATGAGGCAGGCCTGGGAAAACCCCTCAAAATCAAGAAAGCTGGCCCATTTCTCCAGGATCACAGACCACAAAGGCCCTTACCACTCCTCTGCCAAGTCCTTAATCTTCATTGTCATTATGATCTCCACCATCTATTAAGCTTTTCCCATGTGCCAAGCAGTTATGTACATTTTCTCCAATGTCCACAGTAGTTGTACAGGGTGGGTATTATGATGTCCATTACACAGACCTCTTACTCCAGGAATGATCCACTATCTTCTAGGGCTGGCCTCCCACTTTCAAGCCTGAGTTACACCTATCCAGAGAGAAATAAGCTTTGTTAAGACACAATTCCGTAGGGGAATTGACTGCTTCTCTGTGTTTATCTGCTCTGGGCACTGTAATTTTGACTGCAAAGTCAGGCAGGGTCTGCTCAGTTCAGATACTTATCTGTAACAGCAAGTAGAAATGTTCTTTCACTGGAGGCTTTATAAAGACAGCCCCACAAATTAGTTGAAAACAACTGAACCCACAGTGCGGAGGCAAAACTATATACATTTCATCACAGTCAATCATGATATTTACCACAACCTCTGTTCTTAGAATTTCTTCCCCTCCTGCTCCTTTTTCCCCATACCCTTCTCCTTATTAACATCGTTATTATTACTAGCAGTAGTGTTTTAGCTAGAGTTATACTAATTTCTAACTCTTTTTCACTAAGGAACTAGTAAATCTCTCAATACAAATAGCTAAAAAGAGGAGACTTCCTGGGCAAAGACTGCTACACTTTGCAGGCAGCGTTCGAGCTCTCATATACTCTGTGTGTGCTAATCTCTTCTTCTGTTTTCCCACCTGCCACTCAGTTTTACTTCCTCGTACTAAGGATCTTACTCTCTGCCTCTGCTTTTGAAGTTGCTCACATTTAAGCACAGACCGATCAATTTCATTGCACAACAAACTGTTTTCCTCCAAAACACTGCACCGAAACGCCACCGCCTGCTTTTCCCATGACCCCAGACATGGCTTCTCATTCCCTTGGCTCCATACACAGCTCTACGGAAGACCTCCTGAGTGGCACTGTACGTACTGCCCAGTGCTATGATTAGTGGGACGTGTTAAACAACCTTTGGGGCTTAAATCAAAAAGGAGATCTCCACTGGATAAAACTATGAAGACTCTGGGGACACTATTAAACATTTTTTCCTCTTAGGTATGAAGGCTCAGGGGAGTCTTCTGTATTAACACCTCCTGCTCATCTGCACGTCACAGGGGCAGCGTGAACGGAGAGGTGAGCACATGGTCTCTCTGCTGTCATCTGTTCACTTGCTGCTCTACAGTAACCTTGCTCTGATCATGGGTAAGGCACCGGATGAGCTGGAGGTGGGGAAAAGGGGACGGTACAAAGTGGTCTTGATCAAGAGCTCACAAGCTAGAGGGGAGGCCCAGCAAATCCAAAAGACACCATTTCTTCAAGAGCTGCGTTTCACTGAGCTGAGTAAGGGGGAAAGCACTGTCGACTGACTATCCACAAAGCTGCTGGGAGAAGGTGGGATAAAGACTGGGCATGGAGTGATGAGTAGGCTTTGATAGGTAGCAGAGCAGGAAGGGTAAGCAGAGGAAAGAAATAAGCAAAGAATTAAATCTTCAGTTATATAACCCATTCGAAAGAGAGAGAAGAGAACCTCCTGGCTTGAAAAGAGGGTTCATGCTGGGGACAAGTAGGAGAAATGGTTGGAAGGAAAGACCAGTGTCCACCAGATTGTCTGGGACTGCGCTGTCCAATATGGAAGTCAGTAGCCACATGTGGCTATTTACATTTGCCTAATTAATTAAAATTAAATAAGTAAAAAATCAAGTTCCTTGGTTGCACTATTACATTATAAGTATCCAATGGTCACATGGATCTAGTGGCCGCCCTACTGGATAGTAGTTATGGAACATTTCCATCATTGCAGAACGTTCTCATAGTCATCCTAGGAGGTTGAATGCCAAGCTGAGGAATACGGACTTTTTCACGAGGGTATTGGGGAGCGATTTATGGCATTTAAATGGTTACATGGGGGTAAAGCGGCTTAATTTTTTTTTAGTGAACACATGTTCAAGATTTTATTTAACTCATTAATTAATGAGGAACCAGCAAGATGTGACAGCCAGTTCAGTAATTGAGATTTTTTTTTTTTTGTCTTTTTTCACGCCCGGCAACGGATCGCACCCCGCAGTGTCGCGCCCGTACCGGACCGGGACCGGCAACGGGATCGCAACCCTCGGTGTTGCTCCCACACCTCGCTCAGCCAGTGAGCGGGAACCGGTCTGCATGCGGGATCCGAACCCTCGGCGGGAGCGCCACCGCCCTCTCAAGCAGCGCGCTGTAGCAGTGCGCCACCGGGCCGGCCCAGTAATTGATATTTTTTAATTGAAGTGAAATTCACCTAATACAGTGCTAACCATTTTTAAGTGAATAACTTAATCTTTAGTTGTAGCTGAGAAAGAATTTTTAAAATATTGATATGATGGCTTTGTGAAGGATGTATTGGTGGGGCGAGAGACAGGAGGCAGGAAGGACAGTCGGAGGTCTGCTGTAGGGCACTTCAGCTGCAGAGGCTGCAGCCTGTGCCAGGGAGGCAGAGTGGGGCGAGGTGGGTGAGGAAGAGAGAGCAACATTCCTAGGAAGAGCCATTCATATTTATTGACCGATAGAGGAGTAAGTGAGAAGTAACAATCACACACTCCTGAAAAGTAGAGAGGTGACTGGATTGGAGGAACAGAGAAGTTCAGACAAGCTCTTGACTCTGAATTGGTGGTAAGCCATCCAAGGTATTGTTTCTACCAAATGTTGGAGGTGGGAGCTGGAGAGGGAGCAAGTGTGGGACGGGCACGTCAATGGCTGCACAGGAGAAGGGTGCACAAGTGTGTTGACAGAGAGAAGGGCAGGAAAGCAAAGTGGTGCATTGAACATCTACACTTGGGAGAAAGAAAAGAGTCTACAGAAGAAGCGTAGGTGGACAGAAGAGGGGAGGAAAGCTTGGTTCATTCAGGAAATGTTCATTGAGCCCTTACTGTATGCCAGTTGTTGTGTGATACCAAGGATATGGTGGGGTGCGGACGAACAAAACCCACACGGCTCTCAGATGCACAGTGCTTAAGATCCAGGGAGGGCAGAAGAGAGAACTCGGGAATGGGTAGGTGGTCAGCACTACCCGATGCTGCCATAGGTCAGTGAGGACAAGCAGCACTGAGGAACGCTTTGGGGTTGGGCAAGAAGGCAGCATTGCCAGGGCTTGGAGTGACAGCAGTCAGGGGAGAGTTAGAGGGCAGGGGCCAGAGTGCAGGCCGAGGAGTGACCGGCAGATGAGGAAGTGGAGACTGGCAGGCATCAGCACCATTGCAGCAGGCTGATCAGTCCCAGGAAGAGGAGAAAAGGCTCTCTAGAGGAGGGAGCAGATCTAGGACAGGCTTGGGAAGGGCTGTGTTCCCTGTGGAGCAAGCTGGGGAAATTACTGAAGGGGGAGGAGCTAAGTATGGGAGTGATGTTCCCAAAAGCAGCAAAAGGATGAAATCTAGCATGCAGGTGACCAATATTTTGGGTTTTTGTTTTTTAATTAACTTTTGCAAATTAAAATGCTATGCATGCTCATGGTAAAAATTCTGAGAATAAAAAGGTGCCTTCGTCATCCTTCCCAGAGGCAACTTTTGGTGTTAGTTCTTTATGTATCCTTCCAGAAATGCTCTATGCATATGCAATTACGTGTGTCTGGGTGTGTGTGGATAATCCCCTAACCCCTTTTCTATTTACACAGTTGAGAGAACACACTGTTCTGCATTTTCTTAGTTTCATTTTACAAATAAGCTTTGGAGATCATTTCCTATCAGCCTATAGACAACCATCTAACTATTTTTAATGGCTACATTTTTTTAAATGTGCTATAATTTTTGTACCAGCTCCCAAATCATAGGTACTTAGGTTGTCTCTGGCCTTTTTTATATTACACACACTATTGCAAGGAATATCTTATATGAATACCTTTTTATTCCTTTTTTATTGTGGTAAAATATATGCAGCATAAAATTGACCATTTTAACCATTTTTAAACATACAGTTCAGTGGCATTAAGTACATTCATGTTTTTGTGCAATCATGACAATCCATTTTCAGAACTTTCTCATATTGCAAAATATTCATTAAGTAGTAACTCTCCATTTTCTCCCACCATTCTACTTTCTGGCTCTATGTTTTTAACTACTCTAGATAACTTGTGTCGGTGGGATCATATAATATTTGCATTTTTCTGACTAGCTCATTTCATTTAGCATAATGTCCTCAAGGTTCATCCATGTTGTAGCATGTGTCAGAATTTCCTCCTTGTTAAGGCTGAATACTATTCCGTTGTACGTATATACCGCATTTTGTTCATCACCTGTCAGTGGTCACTTGGGTTGCTTCTACCTTTTGGCTATTGTGAATAATGCTGCTATGAACATGAGGGTACAAATATTTGTTGGAGTTCTTGCTTTCAATTCTTTTGGGCATATATTAAGAAGTGGAATTTCTGGATCATATGATAATTAAATGCTAATTTTTTGAGCAACTGCTATATTATTTGTCACAGCAGGTGCACCATTTTACATTCCCACCAACGATGCACCAATTTCTCCATAACCTTGCCAACACTTGTTATTTTCT
>NW_007726490.1:155017-158529 GCF_000696425.1 Galeopterus variegatus | reverse complement strand
TTACATTCCCACCAACGATGCACCAATTTCTCCATAACCTTGCCAACACTTGTTATTTTCTACTGTTTTATTATTGTTTTTACAAAACCCATTGCCATCAAGGGGGGGTGAAGTGGTGTCTTATTGTGGTTTTGATTTGCGTTTCCCTAATGATTGGTGATGCTGAGCATCTTTCCATTTGCTTGTTCAGCTGTCTGTACATTTTCTTTGGATAAGTATCTATTCAAGTCCTTTGCCTACTTTTTTTTTCTTTTTATTTTTCAGTGGCTGGCCAGTATGGGGATCTGAACCCATGTCCTTGGTGTTGTTGTAAGGCTGTGCTCTAACTTACTGAGCAAACTGGCCAGCCCTTGCCCATTTTTTAATTAGGTGGTTTGTGTATCTATGATTTTCCACATATTTATAAGATAAATTCCTATTTGTAGAGTTGCCAGCTTAAGGGCTATATGCATTTGAATTTTTTATACATATTGCCAAGTTGCCCTCCAAAGAGGTGGTATAGGTTGTATCAATTTGTTCATTCTATAGAATTTTATAGGAGTAGAATGATACAGTATGTACAATTGTTTGCCTGTCTTTTTTGTTGAACGTAACTGCTTTGAGATTCATTCATGTCATTATGTGTATCAATAGTCCATTCCTTTTTATTATTGTTAGTATTCCACTGTATGGCTATACCACAATTTGATGGACATTTCATTATTTCATTATTTTCTGGTTTTGGCTGTTACAAATAAAGCTGCCATAAACATTTATTTATAGGTCTTTATGTAAACACACACTTCCATTAATTTAGGATAAATACCTAGGAATCGAATGGCTGAGTTATATGGCAGTCAGATATTTAAATTTTAAAGAAACCACCAAATTGTTCTCCGAAGTGGTTGTACTATTTCACATTCCTGGGAGTAGCATATGAGAGTTCCAGTTGCTCCACATTCTGGCTAGCACTTGCTATGATCAGGCTTTGTAATTTTAATTATTCCAGTTGGAGCAGAGTGGTATATCAATGTGGTTTTAATTTGTATTCCTCCAGTGACTAATGATATTAAACATCTTTTCATGAGCTTGTTTGCCACCCATATATCCTCTCTGATAAAGTAACTTGTTTGTCTTCTTATTATTGAATTGTAAGAATTCTTTATATGATTTATATATAAGTGTGTTTTAGGATATATGTTTTACAAATATTTTCTTTCATGCTATGGCTTGCATTTTTGTTCTCATAACTGTGTTTTAAAAACACTTGGTATTTGATAGAGCCCAATTTATTGATTTCATTTCATTTTTAGTTTGTGGTTTTTGTATCTTGTTTAAGAAATCTGTGTAAAACCCAAGGCCACTTCGATTTTCTCCTATATTTTCTTCTAAAATTGTTATAGTTTTAGTATCTACATTTAGGTCCATGATTCATTTGGAATTAATTTTTGTATATGGTATGAGGTAAGGGTTAAAGTTTTTGTTTTGCACATGGCTATGCAGTTATTCCAGCACCATTTGTTTAAAAGATTATACTGTCTCCGTTGAATTGCTTTCGCACCTTTGTTAAAATCAAATAGACACAAGTGGGTCTATTACTGGACTCTAACCTGTTACATTGGTCTATATGTCTACCTTACACCAACACCACACTATAGTAATTATTGTAACTTTGTCATAAGTCTCGAAATAATTTATTGTAAATCCTCCAACTTCATTCTTCTTTAAAGTTGTTTTGGCTGTTGTAGGTCCTTTGTATTTCCATAAAAACTTTGGAATTGGCTTGTCAGTTCTGGAAAATGGGGAAAAAAAATATGAACCCAGAAAATGGGAGATGAAAAGCTGACTTAGCTTCTCCTCTTCATTTTTGAACTGTATTTTGCCGACCATAGAATTCCAGGTTGAGAGCCTCCACCCACCCCGAGGACTTTAAAGATGCCAGTCCACTGTCTTCTGGTTTGCATTACTTCTGACAAGAAATTTGCTGTCACTCTTATATTTGCTCTTCCGTACATAACATATTTTTTTCCTCTGGCTGGTTTTAACATTTTTCTTTTTATAACTTGTTATGAGTGACCTGATAATATATGTGTTGGCATATTTTTTAAATTTAGTATTTGGTATTGAGGTTCCTTGAGCTTATTAGATCTGTGGATTTATAGTTTTTATCACATTTGGGGGAAATTGGCTGTTATTTTTTCAAATATTTTATCTGCCACCACCCCCTACCCTGAAGTCCTGATATTGCCCCACAGGTCACTGTCTTTTGTTTTGGTTGTAGTCTTTTTTTTTTCTCTGTGCTTCATTTTGGGTCTTTACTATTGTTTTGTCTTCAAGTTCACTAATCTTTTTTTGTGCATTGTCCAATTTGCTGTTGAAACTATCCAGTGTATTTTACATCTCATCATAGTTTTTGTCTCTAGAAGCAAGGTTTAGGTCTTTTCCCTATCTTTTTCACATCTCTCCTTGTCATGGAATACAATTATAACTGTTTTAATATCCCTGCCTTTTATTTCTACCATCCGTGTTATTTCTGAGTCTGTTTCTATGCCATTTTCCCTCCTCATTGTGGGTCGTTTCTTTCCGGTTCTTTACATGCCTGAAATGTTTGATGGGATGCCAAACACTGTGAGATTTACATTGTTCAGTGCTGGATATTTTGTACTCCTTCTGCAGTATCCTGGCCCACATCCTCTATGGCACCCATCATGGTTAAAACTGCTTGTTTGAAGGCCATGGTTATCTCTGATGCTGAGTTAGGAGGTTCCAAAGGGAAGAAACTAGGTATGTCATGTTCCTGCTGATTCCTCAGCAACTAGCAGAGAGCCTGTGATATTGCTGGTACCCAGCAAGTATTTGTCAAATCGACAAATAAATTAATGAATGGGTGAATGAATGAAAAACAGACATTCAGATTTCTTTGTGTTTCAGTTATCCATTATTGTGTAACAAATTACCCCAATACCTGGCGGCTTAGAGCAACACAAATTTTCTCATTTCTCACAGTTCTGTGTTTAGAATGGGTTCAACCCCAAAGTTCTTTTGCTGGTCTTATTTGAGTCTTTCGGGGGGTTGCAGTAAAATGGGACTGGAGTCATCTGGAGGCCAACTGGGACGCTGGGACGGCTGGACCTCACCCTCCCTTTGTAGTTTCAAGGCCTCTCTCTCTGCATAGTCCCATGTGTTCTCACCAGTAGGGTAGCTTATACCATGCACTTGGTGGTCCAGCCACCCACAAACACACACCTTCCAGGCAAAGGGAACCTGAGAATGTCATCCTCTTACAAGGCTGGCTTAGAAACAGCTCAGAAGACTGACTTCCACAGCCTTCTGTGGGCGAGACAGTCACGGGATCTGCTTCCCTTCAGGGGAAGGGAACCAAACTTCACCTTTTGATGTAGCACCTTAGATGCCCCTACTCTGTGAAGAGGTCCTGATGTCAAATGTGCTTTTCCTCTGAAGGACTTGTCTGCCTTAGGTTTAATTACAATCTCAATGGGAAGGCCAGGAGGGCCTCTGGTCTCAGTCTTACC
>NW_007726490.1:152215-154585 GCF_000696425.1 Galeopterus variegatus | reverse complement strand
AGCACCTTAGATGCCCCTACTCTGTGAAGAGGTCCTGATGTCAAATGTGCTTTTCCTCTGAAGGACTTGTCTGCCTTAGGTTTAATTACAATCTCAATGGGAAGGCCAGGAGGGCCTCTGGTCTCAGTCTTACCTTTATCCCTTGGAGGAACGTCCATAGGAAAGGCTTCAGATCTAGATGTGGAGTTCCAGCTCAACATTCCAAACTAGTGCTGACATCACCAGTATTTCAAATAGAGCACTGGTTTGCTACAGACCCTGGGTAGACCTTGATTACTTTGCATACCACTTTTTTTCCCTGTACCATCACTTTTAGAACTCCTGGTATTTGGAACCAACTTCTTTCTTTCTTTTTTGACCTTTAATCTGACTCGCGAACTTACTGTGAATCTGAAATAGTTCTTGTCTTTGATGGAAATGTCTTTCTTTTTCTTGACTAGTGTTTGCTTCTTAAATTCTAACACAATTAGGATAGTTGGTCAGCCAATTAAGAGCAAACAAAAAATAAAAACAACATGGTAAATACAGGTCTAGGATCAGAAGGGTCTTGGAAAAAGCCCTTCCCTAGTTCTTTGCCAAATCTTAATTGAGGGAAAAACAAAACCCCAGTGAAAACCTCAGTATGTTTTTTATCTAACACCATAATCACCAAGAGGGCAAAGATAAAAGCATGTTTTCACAGTGTCTCCTACCACCAGCCTTTAAGAACTTGAGACCTGCTTGTCAGAGCTGATGTTAAACAGAGGCTTGACAGCCTCCAGGAGGTTTGATTCTTTGGTTTCATTTCCTCATCGCTGCCCCTGAAGATCATGGTTCCCTTAGACCCAGACATTGTGATGATCCTGACCTGCTGCCTTTGTCTCTGAGGTCAGCAGCAGTTCAACTGAACTGGCAGGAAAATCACACATTTCCAAGTTTTAGTTTCCACCAAAGATGTTCTTATGAAGAGCTAGAGTTTTCAAGTTGTATTTCTTTACCTGGGACATCTGATTCCATATGTCGGCTATGAAAATGAGTGTTTATTTTCCATCAGAAGGAAAAAGAAAGCCGCTTGTTCACATGGACAGATTTATATACCATCGGTCAAGCCCTCTTCCCTGGAGATTATTTGATGAATAAATTAGCCTTCTATAAATAAATGTTGCAAGCTCTTTTGTACCATTTGGAGCCATTATTGTAATTCATCAAAGCTGGGATGTAAACGGGACATCTGCATCAAGGAGGGGAGAAATGGGAAATAAAGATTTACCCACGTGGGGTAGATCCTTGCTTTCATTTGGTGCCCGCATACTTGGACTTCACCAATGTCCTTGGTAAACATAGCAGCCACATACCTGGGCACCTTCCCACTTTCTTGACCTTTCTGCCTGGGATACAACAAATTGCATACGATGTCTGATATTTTCTACTAGATACTGCTTTGCGCTATTTTTTAAACTGAGCGGTTAAGCTGATAAGAGCCATATTTTTCCCATCTGTATTTCCAACATATTGCCAGAGGTTCTGGGCAATAGATATGTTTTTGAGTAAATAGAATACTAAATCGAGGCAATAGATCATAAGTTTACGGCAACGACACTCTCTCTTCCCCATCCAATAAAAAAGGTCACTAGACTATGAGAAAGAAATGGAATGGTGGGAGATAAAAAGTTTTAATACTGCAGTCATCAAAAAGACCAGTCAAGCTTTTCTTCCTCCTCCTGCACCTGAGAAGATAAAGTCTTCATCAGAGCACAGGAAGTATGCCCATTTCCATCCCAAACGATGGGTGGTTCTGGAGGATCGATCAGAGCAGATCCTGCTCTAATCTCCTGAAAATCCATCAAACTTGTCTCTCCTAGTTCGGGGCTTGAGTCATCACCCCAAGGAGGTACAGGAAGGCACGCATTTATTGGCCTTTTCTATACCTTTTTGAAAATAGGAACTGCTTAATCTTCCCCAGGCAGACCAAGCTTTCTGTCAGCTGCGCAAACCTTCCCTTGCAGGTGCCCTCCCGCAGTTGGTGGCGGCAGTGGAGCAGAAAGGGCATCGTAAGAAGTGCCCATGCCTTGATGAGCTGTTTATGAAAGAGTGCGTAAAAATAAAGTAAGAGACTAGAAAACCTTCTCACCTCCCTTCCATCCGACCCCACGCCAAAGCCTTGGAGATGGTGTGCACTTAGACTGCACACAGGATGGGCTTGGGTGGAGGCAAACTTAGGCAGGAGATGCCAATGGGTTTTGCAGGAAATCAAAGCTGATGTTCTGCCCTCCCTGTCTTTCTCTCTTTGAGCTGCCAATTTCACTCCACCTCACAGCCTTGAAATTCTGAACCCTGGCCTTGTTTTCTCAGAATAAGTTGACAGAAGGAGTAGTCAACATAAAAAAAAAA
>NW_007726490.1:149401-151455 GCF_000696425.1 Galeopterus variegatus | reverse complement strand
AATTCACATCAAAACCACAACGGTTGGTCAAGGATGATCCATTTCTATAGTTTACATGCTGCCCTGATTCTTCAGGGAAAAATGGAACAGCTTCCCTACTCTGAGATTTTTTTCCACAACAACAAAAACAAAATTTCCCCAACCAATGTGATGTAATTTACTAGTCTCCTTCAGGTGCTTTGGTGCAATAGAATTGTGTTAAAATACTACAGACATTTCCCCCACAGCAGTCCATCAGCACTTTAAATCTACACTGGCATGCATGCCTGACATTAGCAAGAATCTAGGGTTACTGAAGCAATCATCTATGAATTTTTGAGTTTCTCTTTCAGGAGATCTGGGCCCCACCTGGCCTCCCTTCTCTCTGAGAAAAGCGCAACTTGATCACAAGATTTTATATACCAGTCTTGTTAACAACAGGCCATAGCCAGTGAAAGAAAAATTTTAAAGTTATGTACTGGACATCTTTTTAGCTCTAGCAACCTGTATTCCAAAATGGTTGGTTATGATAAACAAGATTACAATTTACATAATACATTAATAATTGTTCCTAAAGTCCAAATGAATGGAAATGCCCTAATTTTCTATGGAATGTTGTAGGGTGGTATTTAGCACTCTCTAAGGTATGACTTTAATTAGCCTTCCAGTTTTACCTCCTACCACTTCCCTATTCATTGATTAATTCATCATCTGTGAAACCAGTATTGACTGAGTATCTCCCACCCGCCAGGCACTGTGCTGTGTGTGCCAACCAAACCTTCCCCCCTTTCTATACCTATTAGAATCCTGCCATCTTGAAGTCCAGGGGACATCTCCACTTCTTCTTAGATGCTCTCAGGCTCTGGGCATCTTTCCTGACTCCTCATTTTTCACTTATTCTCTCTTGTTCCCGAAGTTATTCTCCCAGGTTTCTGTATGCTGAGTCACCAATGGGATTATTACCTCTCTGAAGGCTGGAATTGCTTTGGGGGCTTCCTACAGGCCTGGCAGCTCAGGAGAGGTGCTCCGCAGGTGTTTGAGTGAATGAGTGGTTGTCAGAATCCACTGCCTTATCTCCCTCACCCCTAACCATCCTTCCCTGCTGTTCCTGCAAGCACGCTCCCACTCAGAGACTTCGGACCCACTGCTCCCTCTGTCTGGAACACTCTACTCTCAGTTATCTGCATGACTCTGCCTCACTTCCTTCAGGTCTCTGCTCAGCAGAGAGGACCTCCCTGACCACTTTGTATGAAATAACAGCCCCCCCAACACACACTCTGCTTCTTCTTTAACACTAGCCACTGAACATATTATTTGTTGATTGCTGTGTCCGTCACCCCTCACTAGAAGATAAGCTCCTTGGCTTCACGGAATTTACCTTTTTTGTTCACTGCCACATTTGAGTGTACAGAACGAGGTCTGGTTCATGGAAGATGCTCATCTGTATTAGTCTGTTTCCACTGCTTATAACAAAATACATGGAACTGGGTAATTTCCAAGAAAATGAAATTTATTGCTTACAGTTTCAGAGGCTGGAAAGTCCAAAGTCTAGGGAACACATCTAGTGGTGACGACAGTGACCCAGGGGTCTCACATGACAGAAATGGTAGAGCAAAGAGAGCGAGACTGTCACTGCTCTTCTTTTAAAGCCCTAGGAACCATGCCCCTGACCACCATTATTAATCCATTCACTACTGCATGGTCCTACAATCCAATTACCTCTTCAAGGCTTCACCTTTCAATGACCACAATAGGATTTTACACCCTCAACAGTTACAGTGGGAATTAAGCTTCTAATATATGAACTTCGGGGACACAATTCAATCAATCCACGGCATCGTTTATCTGCAGAGTTAATGAATAAAGAAGCAAGTTATTCAGGGCAGCTTTGCCCTTGGTATGGGGCCCTCCTGAAGGACTTGCATGGCACAGTGGTGGTTGTCAGCTTCAACCTCCGGTGTCCCAGTTCAGCTGAACTCAACTAGCCAGGACTAACAGCATGAGCTCTGGAGTGTGCTGCCATGCCTGAGTGTCTGGCCTGGTCTTCCTATGTGTCTTCTGGCAAGGTGACCTCT
>NW_007726490.1:145973-147908 GCF_000696425.1 Galeopterus variegatus | reverse complement strand
ATAACAACTCTAAAAAAGGATTGGGGTTCTTTTACTGTTGCCTATCATTAGGATGCCTAAAAGTAATTTTCAATTAGTGATCCCTAATATTCTTCAAAGACTGATTTGACCTTGAGAAGAGGAGTCATTCTCATAGGCAGTGTGACAGTAGATTTGAAAAATCACCTCTGTGCATCTTAACAGGTTCTCTCTTTGGGAAAAGCCAAGGAAAGCTGAGAAATGATGTGTAGACTCTCTTCAATCATGTTTTCTCATAAGGCATATCTGATCTTGAAATGATAGAGCCTGGGGGAGAAGGTCAAGTTTGAAAAGAAAAGAATAGACCAAAGGTGTTTCGTTTCCCTGGTCAAATTGAGACATGATGGTCAGACTTTTTTCTGTCATGCTGCCATCTGATATTTGATTTTTATTTGCCAGACATTTAAATAAAAAAGAAAGAAAATACCTACCTATCCATTTCTTGCAAGCATCTCACTTTTTATTGACAGCACCTTCACTCTTTTCTTGAAAATGACTGATGAGCCAGGGATACAACCTTCAGGACAGGGGACAAGCAACTGGCTTTGGATGCTTCAACAACCTCCATGCTCTTGGCTCAGGCTGTCCTGACTTGAGCTTCATTGTGAATATCCACAGTTTAGAGCATTTGAGGATGGGAGAGCATTGAATGACAGAAATGTCAAGGCAGCACAATGTCCGTAATGGTTAAGAGGTCAGCCTCTGGACCTGGGTTCAAGTCCAGATTCTTCTTGTGCTAGCTGTTAGTTCTCTGTGTCTCAGTCTCTTCATCTTTAAAATGGGGATAATAATCCACCCCCCAGGAGTGTTGGAGGCTGGAATGAGATAGCTCTGGTCAAGGATGTAGAACAAANTGCTGCCATGCCTGAGTGTCTGGCCTGGTCTTCCTATGTGTCTTCTGGCAAGGTGACCTCTCCCAGCCTCAGTTTCCTCACTTGCAAAATGAGAATTTTCAAGGTTGAAAAGAATAAGATAATGGAGCAAAGCTGTTAGCACAGTGTCTGGAACATAGTAAGTGCTCAGTGATGCCAGTTTTTGCTGACATGGCCAGGATGGCTCTAGTAAGCTCTCAGTATGTGTTAACCCCTAGAAAGGCAGTGCACACAGCGAATCAGTGTTGGCTCTGCCAGTGTTCTCAGTCCGTGATTGGAGAATATGGATGTCAGTGGTGGTTATTTGTTCTGAAACTCCAACCTGAGTGGGAGGAGGGCTTTTGATGCCAGGTCTATAGCGTGTCAGTTAGTTGCCATAATAAAAAGTATCAGAGCCATGCACTTCGCTATGCTCTCCATTCCTGTCCATCCTTCTGGTTGCCCCCAAAATCCCAGGTTTCAGGGTAGGAGACAGTGGTTCTGGGTTTGCCATTGGGGGATTCTGGTCATCGGACATGGAGACAATAGTAGATAAGGAGGAAGAAAATGGGAGAAAAAGCCAATGTTAAGAGTTGCTTCATTGAATCTTTTAGCTGCTTGATTTTGGGAAGTCTCTGCCAGACTGTTTTAACTACACAGTTTGATTTTTTTTTCTTTAAGTTTTCTTTCCATGCCTCTGTTCAGACCTGGGGAAGGAGCTAAGCACGTTTAGTGTTTCCTTGTGATGGTTTTCTGTTTGTTTCCTTTCTAAGTACAAGCATGTTTCCTGCAACCTGACTTGACAGGGTTTATTGTAACCTGAAAACACACGCAGGGTAGCAGCTTCCCCATGTGCACGTCAGAAACTTGGCGTTAGTCTGCACTGGCACCAAAGCAGAACTAACCGGCAGTCTGCACACCTGCCCGTCTCACGTGCTGTGAGTGTGTCTCTTCACGCAGTGCATATTTTTCTCATTATCCAAATAAAGCATTTGACCAATTCTCATAACAACTCTAAAAAAGGATTGGGGTTCTTTTACTGTTGCCTATCATTAGGATGCCTAAA
>NW_007726490.1:130802-144961 GCF_000696425.1 Galeopterus variegatus | reverse complement strand
AATGTCAAGGCAGCACAATGTCCGTAATGGTTAAGAGGTCAGCCTCTGGACCTGGGTTCAAATCCAGATTCTTCTTGTGCTAGCTGTTAGTTCTCTGTGTCTCAGTCTCTTCATCTTTAAAATGGGGATAATAATCCAACCCCCAGGAGTGTTGGAGGCTGGAATGAGATAGCTCTGGTCAAGGATGTAGAACAAGGCCTGGCCCTCTACAGTCCAGACTTTGCTGCTGGTGCAGATCCCAGTGGTTTCTATAACTTGAGTCTCTGGATCTGAGAGAGCAGGATTCCTGGAAATGGAGCTTGGGAAGCTTTTAAGACACAGAATTCAAAGACACACACATTATTTAGCACCTGGTTTTTCTATTTCTCTGCTAAAGTTGGAGTCTTGATTGTAATTCTGAGGACCACATGTTGACAACCCTGGGAATGCTAACTCATGTTATCTTTAAGCCCGCTAAAGACCATTGATGTATCGGAATTCAATCTGAGTGTTGAACACATGCAATGGAACCCTCTCCCCTCATCCCAGCCCACTGTCCCAGTGAGAGGAGTCAGGGCTTCTGTCCTGTGTGTCTGCAAAGAGACAAAATTTTATGGCACGGTTTCCAAACCTCAGTCATTTTCAAACCATCTTCATGCCTTCTGCCGTGTCTAAGCAATACCTGTACTGTCATTGACCTCTTGTAATTCTCTACATTTACCTAAATACACTGACTTTTGTTACTTTGCTTCATTCTAAGTAATCCTATCTCTGAAATTACATCTGGATGTGCTAATTGTGTTTTTAATAATATGCAGGAAATTAACTACATAGTGATTAAAATAAAATCCACATCTGTCTCACTTAAAATGATCTGGTCGGCTACCTTTGGAACACAAACCATCCTCTGGGGGACACAGCCCTAAGAGTCTGGTGGGAGAGTGAGTTTCTAAGGAAGGAATGTTCTATTTGAGGTATAACCATGACCGATGACCCTTGCAAAATGGTGGTCCTGGGCTCTTTGATTTTGCTCTGTTGTCAACCCAGAGCCGAAGACTCCAGAAGGACAGACTCAGAGGGGCCATTTTCCATCAGTGACGAGAAAGTGTGTGTCAGACAGCTGTCATTGAACAATTAATCTTCAAAATGAGAGCTCAATTACCATACATGCATTCTCATGAGCAAGGCCCTATTCTCAACATCCAGAGCTGCTACTAGACACAAATAATATATATTTTTTCCATTCATAATTATCTCCTCTTAATACAGTCTCAATGATTATGATGTATGCCGTAACTGTTGACTCCTCACAGTTGGAATTGTTAACATTGTGAAAATATGCACAGAATCATTCTTTCCAAGCTGACTTTTGCTGTTAAAATTAGAAAGACCAATATGAGTTTGAACAGCGTGAACAGGAAGAGTAGATGATCAATTCTTATGCTTGGAAATGCAATTGCCTCCCTGCAACCAGGATTTCTTGCTTTCACATCTTACATCTTCTTGTGCTTATTATAATAAAGACAATAAAGTAGGATGAAAGAAGCTTGAGGCTGAGAGGAAATAATAGAATATTTTAGTGTAAAAGATTTTGATTTTAATATTTTCTATTAACAGATAGATTTAGTTATTAGAAAATTGACACAAACAAAATGCATTTGGTTTTTCTAGGAGTTTTGAAGTAAAGTTTTGATTCTAATATCTGTTGATTTGCTGCTCATCTAGAAGAGAGAAAAAGTATTAAGTAAAAGGAAAATCCAGACAGGATGCATATTTTAAAAAAATTTGTCACTAAAATCAAGCACAAATCTATTTAACTGGCAAAGACCAAGCCCATTTGTTCACATCTGAAAGTTGGCAGCAGTATCTCTCAAGAGACCAATGAATTCTTTCATTTTTAATAACAATTAGGATTTCTGTTTTAACAGTCACAACTGGATGAAATATACTTTTTTGCCCCTTTAGGAAAATAACCAATTTCCGCTCTTTCTCTCATCCTTTTTGAGAATCTCAATGGTTTCCTGACTGGGATTGGTTTTCTTTCTGCCTGTGTTCCATGGGCGTTTTGTTCCCATAGGGCCATTAGGAAAAGAATGGGTCAGACATTCACAGAAGCCGCAGCTAAGTGTTTCCAGCTCTTCATTCAGGGAACATTCCGTAACCCACAAGTCCCAGAACTGAGATTCAAAAGCCACTCCGCACCCTCTGTTCTGCCACCATAACGATTCATGTCATTTCTTCATGACCCTAACAAGACCTTCCCTTACTCTGAGTGGATGACGATGCCATCGTCCCTGCAGAGGCTCCACTGTTTGTAGGAGAGCACCCTGTCCTGAGAGTCTATTGGGCCTGACATCTAGAAATCAGAAGCCAGCCTTGCTGAACCCCCAAAACTTGTTTGGAAATGTCAGTACTTTCCTTGTTTTGAATCATAAGCAGAGATTTGTTACATACAAGCTGTCTGTCAGGCTTGCCTCAAAGGGGTATTTTAAAACTTGAGTATTTTACTTATATCCAGCGCTAATGAGAACTGGAAGATTATAGGAAAAGAAGACATTTCCATATGCACATATTATAAAAAATTAATATCATCCCAAATCAGACCACCCAGACAGAAAACATGTCTCCTGTACTAAATGAGGAGTAGAGGAGACACTGCCAATTAAAGTTTCGGTCCTCTATCCAGATCTTTGTTAAAGCACTGTGTAGTTTTTTTTAATGCTTGGTTTCACTATGAGTTTTTGCACAGATAACATGAGGTTTTGCTAACACCAGCATCTCCATTAATATTATTTGCACAGAGTCTGGGTTCAGAGTCTCAGGCTCATTTTGGGGAGGAGCTACCAAAATCTCAGCTACAATCCTTCTCTTAGGATGACCTTTTCAATTGTGCATGAGAGTATATTTATTAAATTGCACAGTGTCTTAGGAAAACATACTTTCCCCACATTAGGATAACCTGGTTATAAACATTTGTAAAATTTCACAAAATGTTTTAGAAAAACATACTTTCAAAGTTAGAATAAGCTGGTTATAAACATTTGTTTCTGTGTTTCATCAGAAGTCTCTGGAGTTCAGGATTTTAGAGAGTTAGAGAAGTGAAGGTCTGGATCATTCCTGAGAGAGCCCTGCTCGGGTCTGCTCTGAGGTTGGGGTATGAGTTGTCTTTGCTTAAGCACCTCCCTTGGTAGATATTGATCAGAAACTGCATACGTAGTTTTACTTGATGTTCTGACTATTCCAATGGATTAAATGTATTTCAAACAGATAAGCTAGAAGATGGGTTTTTAAATATGCAGAACAACAGAGCGGGAAGTCCATATGGCACGGAATAAAGACACACTTCTAAAAACTTAAAAGGCTGTCATTGCTAAGCCTGCCCGTAATAGCCACTCTCAAAGATAATTGCCACCCATGTGTCCTTGATGAAAAGTGCATCACGCTGCCCAGGAAATTGGCTTAAGCTGCAACAAGAAAGATTTAGACGAGCTGAGGCAGAACTTCCTGTCTGAGCAACTCTGGGTTGTGAGAGTGAGGGGCTGGAGTGGACTCTGTGCTGGGCCTGTGTGTCTTCAGACTTCTCCTTGGACTTTGAACTTCTCCCTGAGCTGCAGAGAAGATGGGTTATTACTGTCCCCAGCATAATTGGACATGTGGGGAAATGAATTTTAATAAGCTTAGCTTGTCTCTTCACTCCGCATCTGTGCAACTGTGATGGATTCGGGCTTTGAACTTCTCCCTGAGCTGCAGAGAAGATGGGTTATTACTGTCCCCAGCATAATTGGACATGTGGGAAAATGAATTTTAATAAGCTTAGCTTGTCTCTTCACTCCGCATCTGTGCAACTGTGATGGATTCTGATGAGTCAATCCACAAACAGTGACCAAGACCTGCTGGAGGATGCTGGGCACTGTTCTGGGTGTGGGGTGCCTGCCCTTAACATCAGGCCAAGGAGGCAAGCCAGGGCAGCACAGCAACCGCACACCACACGCAGAGCTGCAGGAAAGTTCACAGAGGAGGAAGGGCAGGCAGCGGGAACCAAGCAAGGAAAGATCACACCAGCAGAGTAGGACACCCTCAAAGCAGAGTAGGACACCCTCAAAGCAAGACAGGTAGGCAGGGGACAGAGGAGAGGTTAGGGCAATGGGACAGGTAGATGAGTAGCCAGCCGCTAAGTAAGAAGTTCAGTCCCTGTTTGTGGGTGTGGGGTCCGGGCACAGGAAAAGTCATAGAGGGAAGCAGCCCAGGTAGGAATGCTTCCTCCTGAGCATGGTGGGCATGCAGCTGGGCGTGCAGGCACAATGTGATTGGGGTTACCAGAAAAATCAGCAATTTGCATACGTAGGTAAAAACTTTTGGTTCTTAAGTGTTTTCTCTTGAAATTATGCAGGTTAAGAACAGTCCTGTACATAGCTCATGTGCCATTAAACCTATTCTGGGATCCCTTAAACATGGGGGCAAACTGACCAAATGCTGGTGATTTTAGTAGATGTCCCAGAGTCCATATCTATGGGGTGGCTTCTGACCCTAGAGCACTTTCATCTGGCCCTGGGAGCATTGCCATTTGCTCCAGCGGTTCACAGAGGACCAAGGGGGCATCTAGGGGAGGGGGGGGGAGGGTAGCTCCCATAGTCTGATGTCTGGGATGGTCACAGAGGCCTGTCTTTCTCTCGCGGTGCCTGTCCATGGCTCCCAGGGTGAGGGGAGCCAGAGCAGCCACAGGGTCTACCCCTCCCCTGCCCAGGCAGTGAGTGCAGATGGAACCTGGGTGACCCCTGCCAGCTGGGCTTCAGGATTCAGTCGCCACACCTCCCGAGGCCATGTTCCGGGGCGTCTGGGCAGTCCAGGCAAATGCTTTTGAGCTGCTTTGTTTGCATAGTTTCTTCAGAGACCAAGTGGGAGAGAGAGTTATAAGCACCACTTTCTGTGGATTCTGGCTTATTGTGCCTATTTGGGATAATAATTCTCACTATGCTTTGTGGTCCTTTTTAATAAAAATGGCATTCCCCTTATCTTTAAAGGTTGAAATCTCAGCCTAATGTATGACCCACACTATCCTTGGAGAGTTATAAAAATTAGATTATATAACCTCACATTTCCCACTAATGAACATGGCGATGCTTCGGCCCAATGAGAGGGAGACAAGCGATGGGGATTTATGCTTTAATAATCCTGTTTAGATTGGTGTGTGTGGCTGCGGGCAGCGGGCCTCCGACAGCTACAGCAGGCACTGCAGTGTGCCTGGCCAGCAGGGCGATATTTTTTATGGCAGTAAATCTCTCTCGGGTGAGGGCTTCTTACACTGCACCAGGGGATGGCTGTGGCAGTGGCTTAGTGCATGAAATTGCTCTGAAAATAAGACTGTTTTTATCATCTAGAAAAATACTACCTGGTACTGACATTCTTTGGGTCTTACGGTGTAGGAGCTGCTCTGGGCATCTACAGATACTGGCATGATGCTGGTTTCCATACATACAAAAACCATTTTTTCCCCCATTTATTCCTCATGACCTCCCTTTGAGGTAGGCACTGTGAGTGTTCTTGTTTTTTTATTGTCACCTTCTTGAGGGTGGGAACGATGTCTTCATTTCAGTGTCAGCTGTACCTGGGGAAGTTCATAGCAGGTGGTTAACAGTTGTTGCTGCATAACAATTAATAGACCTGGCATGATTGAGTTTATATGTCAACTTGGCTGGGCCACCATACCCAAATATTGGTCAAACATTATTCTAGATGTTTCTGTGAAGGTGTTTTTTGGATGACATTATCATTTAGATCAGTAGACTTTGAGTAAAGCAGATTGTCCTCCATAATGTGGGTGGGCCTCATCCAAACAGTTGAAGGCCTTAATAGAAAAAGACTGACTCCCCCAAGCAAGAACGAATTCTGCCCACAGATGGCCTTTAGACTGGGAATGCAATTCTTTCTTCGGTCTCCAGCCTGCTAGCCTGCCCTGTAAATTTTGGGCTTGCCAAACCTCTACAATCACATAAGCCAATTCTCTCTATACATATATCACCACATCCTGTTGGTTTTTTTTCTCTGGAGAACCCTAACGAATATAAAACCTAACAGATTCTCCAAAGTGAAGCACATGAGAAGCATCTATGGGGTTTAGATATCCTAATTTAATTGGTCAGGGTGTAGATAGGAAATCAGTATGTTTTAAAAGCTCCCTGGGTAGCCATCAGAGAAATGCAGATTAAAACCACAATGAGACACTTTACACCCACTAGGATGACTATAATAAAAAAGACGGATAATAACAAGTGCTGTAGAAAATGTGCAGAAATTAGAGCTGGCAGGAAGGTGAAAACGGGCAGCCACCTCACAAAACAGCCTGGCAGTTCCTGAAAGTTTAAATAAAGAGTTAGCATTTGACCCAGCAATTTCCTTCCTAGGTATATATCCAAGAGAAATGAAAACATACATTCACGTTCACTTGCACAACATTCACTTGCACAACAACGTTCACAGCAGCATTATATACAATAGCCAAAAGACGGAAACGACACAAGTGCCCATCAACTGATGAGTGGATAAATAAAATGTGGTGGACTCATGCAATGGACTATTATTTGGCAATAAAAAAGAATGAAGTACTGACACATGCTACAACTTGAATGGACCTTTGAAAACATCATGCTAAGTGAAAGAAGCGAGATACAAAGGACATGTGTTATGAGACTCATTTATGTGAAATGTCCAGAAGAAATCTATAGAGACAGAAAGTAGATTAGTGGCCACCTAGGACTGAATGGAAATTGGGAAAGGTTTGGCCAAATACAATGGTTTCTTTCTGGAGTGATGAAAATATCTAAAATTAACTGTGGTGATGGTTGCACAACTCTGTGAATATACTAAAAACACTGAATTGTACACTTTAAATGGGTAAATTATATAGTACACGAACTATGCCTCAATAACTGGCCAAGATTTGAGAAACACCTGCAGCACAAAGTGTGGTCCACTGAGCAGATGTACTGGCCTCATTCAAGAGCTTGTTAGAAATGCAGATCCTTAGGTCCCACCCCAGACCTACTGGATCAGAGTCTGCATTTTAACAAGAGCTCCAGGGGCTTCTTGTGCACATACAAATTTGAGAAGCAACTACTATAATGGATCTTCCCAGGCCTCTGTAGTCATCCGGGGCTTCCATCTACCCTGAGAGCATAATCCTCTGCAGCTCAGTTTCTGGAATGTTTTGGGAAGCTTCTCCAAGTGGGAGGAAATCACTGGAGCAGCTTCCCTGGAGTATTATTTGCAGGTAACTTCTATAGTGTAATTGGGCAATGTTCATTTATAAAGAGGGATGACCCTTCTGCCAGTTTTCAGCTCTTGAGGGGACGAATGGTGAGTGGGGCACAGAGGAGAGACAAAGAAAGCCTCACACCACAGCAGGCCTTCATCTGCTCTCTCTGCTTCAGGAATTAGGGAGCTCACGCTTGGTTTTAGAGGGACGACCCTTCCCCAGTGACCCTTCTGGGGCTCTTTGAGGTGAGTCCTTCTAGTCTCATCTGCTTTGTAAATCATTCATTCGTTCTGCTGAGTCCTTCAGGAACCACGTCTGCTGCACCCGCAGTCCCTGGCCCTGGCCCTCAGCAGATGCCCGGTGAGTGTTTGAATGGTGAAAATGACAGTGGCACTTACGGAGGGTGGGTCCCCTCTGTGCTGGGCCCTGTGCTGAGCGTGTCACCTCACTTGTCCCACTTCCTCCTCACCACAGCCCCAGGAAGAGGAGGGACTGTGATCTTCAAATACACTTAGCAGAAACTGAGAAGTGACGTATCCAGGGCCACTCAGAGAGTATCTAGTGGGACCAAGATCCCAATCCAGTCTGTCCGACTCCAGTGGGTGGGTGAATATCAGGCTAATTTGGTTGATTTGGGTTTCTTGGTGTCTGGGAGAGGAAAGGGTTATGAAGAAGTGAAGTCCTGCAGGGTTGGCTGTCCACAGGGGGCTTCAGGGGAGCTGGGAAGGGAGGGGGCTGGTGCCCAGGGGAGTTGGCTAGCCCCACCCTCCATCCCTGTCCCTGAAACCACTGGCTGTGGACAAATGATGAGCCTGCTGGCCCTTCCACTTGCTCATCAAGATTCCCGTAACTCCTGACAGACCCCCACCACTGCCTGCATTAGATCATATGCATGTTGCAAGTTCAATTCCATTCCGCTTCTTTCTGGTAATCCTTTTTGCTGGAATGCTGTGCCCCTGATGAGAGGCCAGCAGAAACAGACAGAGCTTCCGCAGAGCACCTGCAATGTTCAGACCTCTCTCTATGATCCTGCTGATGGTTAGTAGCATGTTTCCATTCCACTAATTGCAGGCAAAGTGCCCCCAATGCGTGACTAGTGGTGTCCCCTGGCTCTCTGTAGCCTCCATTTAGCACATGTGGGAGGTCCTCTGCCTGCTCAGGGTTTTGATCTGACACAAGTCTGAGGTCAGGGGGTTGAGTCTGAGTCAGCTGCCTCTGGCTCATCTGGAACACAGAGGTTGCTGAAGTCTTGGCTTGTCCACCCCTATCCTCTGGTACCCTCCATAACCCACTTCTTTTCTCTGCCCTAAGTACTCTATTTCCTGAAGATTCCAGACCAGTGCAAGAGCTGGTTTCATGCATCTTGGAGAGGCTCTCCAGTCCTAAGGACCACAATTCTAGGGGCTGATCCATGGGTACCAATTTAATATATTATTCCTCGGGAGCATCTCTAAGTTTTTTAAAAAAACCCTAGGGAGCAGAATCTAAAAACACAGTTTCAAAGAGTAAAATTTTCAGGCATAGTGAAGAACTTAAAAACATGGCCCTAGAGTCAGTTTGTCTGGGCTCAGACTCCTGTGTTCACCACTTCTTAGCTGTAGGCAAGTTGCTTCACCTCTCTGTGCCTCAGTTTCCTCATGTATAGATGGGGTAATAATAGTATGTAGCTGCTAGGATTGTTTTGAGGATTGCATGAATTAATAGTTGTCAATTGCTTAGGAGTGTGTGGAGCACACAGCATGTCTCAAATGGGAGCTGTGGTTGAGGCATCAGAAAGGGGAGCTTTTAAGGAAGATCTGTGTAGGTGGAGGCAGTTTCCCCAGGAATCTTCAACTCAAACCCTGCCTTGCATTTATTTTCTCATTATTTTAACTGCCCACAATGAGGGGTACACTGAGGAAGATACAGACTTGCCCAATGGGACCTCTTATTCCAGGAGTGTCAGATGCCTCCTAAAATGTACCCCATGTGGCCAGTCCCTCAATGCCATCTCTCAAAATGCTATGCTTACAGGCTCTCCAGCTGGTCATCTGCTGGAGGCTCATCCTTGAGGACTGTGTGGTTCTGCTCTGTCCCAGCCACCATCCACCTCGTGTGCCCCTAGATGGGCATAAGCAGGTCCTTTCCTTCAGTCCCTGAAAGTGGTTCAGATTCCGAAGACTCGGGATTGACAGCTGGGGCTTTGTCCCCCTCTGCTCCAGCTGCACTGGCCAGGTTTCTGTTTTTTGAGCACACCAAGTGCCATTTTTGGACCTTGGCACAAGTTGTTCTCTCTTCCTGGGATGTCCTCTGGATGTTCTTGTCACTCAGGTCTTGTCTTAAATATAGCCTCCTCAGGGAGACCTAAAGCAGCTTCCTAGTTTCTTTATCATTGTCCCTATTTTAATATTCTACATGGCACATGTCATAATCTTATTTCTCTTCTTTTGTTTATTCATGGATCTTTATGACCATCTTCCTATCCACTCCCTTCCATTGGAATGTCAGTTCCAAAATGGCAGAGATCTTGTCTTGTTCATCACTGTATTTCCAGTGCCTTGAAATTGATTAGGACAGCAGGTTCTTAATAAACATAGTTTGGAGGAGTGGATGGATAGATGGATGGATGGATGGAAAAGCCAGAGTGTTTTTAGCAGGGTAGTGATAAGCTCTTGTTTTTCAAACCAGGCACACGATGAGGGGATGCAGTTTTTCTTATTTAAAAGTTCACACTGACTGTATTACTATATCCATTTTACTCTCAAATATCATACCTGTCCCTAGGAATTTATTTGTCTTTAAAGTCTACATGGCCTAGTCCACAAGAATAATGTATACTCTTATTTCTAATGTATGCAACAGCAACAACAAAACTGTAGCCTCATTCGCTAGAATCACCGTTACCACCATCCTGGCCAAGTTTTCATTATAATGGGACTCCACCTGGACAGAAAAGCCTTTTCCAAAGCCATCACCTAAATTCCTTACAGACAACAGGAAAAGGTGGGAGGTTTAGCTCATTTTGTCCCATAATATCTGAAATGCAGGTGGGAGGTGAATCACTGCAGTATTAATATTGCTGGGCTCCTGTAAAAGAAATTTCCACGGAAGACAGTGGGACAGTTGTTGAGTGAGAGCACTCTGCATTGCTGGTAACCAGCCCCCCTCTCACTGTCTACCCTTTTAGAATGAAAAGGAAGGACTGGAAATGCNGACTGTATTACTATATCCATTTTACTCTCAAATATCATACCTGTCCCTAGGAATTTATTTGGCTTTAAAGTCTACATGGCCTAGTCCACAAGAATAATGTATACTCTTATTTCTAATGTGTGCAACAGCAACAACAAAACTGTAGCCTCATTCGCTAGAATCACCGTTACCACCATCCTGGCCAAGTTTTCATTATAATGGGACTCCACCTGGACAGAAAAGACTTTTCCAAAGCCATCACCTAAATTCCTTACAGACAACAGGAAAAGGTGGGAGGTTTAGCTCATTTTGTCCCAGAATATCTGAAATGCAGGTGGGAGGTGAATCACTGCAGTACTAATATTGCTGGGCTCCTGTAAAAGAAATTTTCACGGAAGACAGTGGGACAGTTGTTGAGGGAGAGCACTCTGCATTGCGGGTAACCAGCCCCCCTCTCACTGTCTACCCTTTTAGAATGAAAAGGAAGGACTGGAAATGCTGGTGATTGTTGCCCTGTCCCTGGACAAGAACCGTGTATAATCATCTCCAGCATTTGAAACATGTTTTCTGTCATTGATTACCAATGGCTTGTGGATGACCTAAAGCCAGTTCTCTCTGCAACATTTCCCAGAATCCTCTTATCTTATACCTGATTTCACAGGGACTTCAAGTAGCCTAAATAATAACAACAATAACAAAATACACAAAACAACAACAAATTTGCCAAGTTTCTATTATAACAAGTGAAGTGAAAACCAGATGTGGACATTAGGATCTCGTTAACAATTATCAAAAAGACAGAGAATAACAAATGCTGACGAGGATGTCCAGCAATCTCACTGCTGGAAATATACCCAAAGGAATGGAAATCATCATGTCGAAGGGATACCTGCACTTCCATGTTTATCACAGCTCTATTTATAATAGTGAAGCTATGGAGCCAACCTAATGTCTATCCACAGACAACTTAATAAGGATAATGTGGTATATATACATGATGGAATACTACTCAGCCATAAAAAAAGTATTAAATTCTGCCATTCGTAGCAACATGGATGAGCTTGGAGGAAATTATGTTAAGTGAAATAAGCCAGACACAGAAAGAAAATACTGCATGACCTCACCCCTAAGTGGGAGATTTTAAAAAATAAATAAGAGTGAAGTGAAAACCAGATGTGGACATTAGGATCTCGTTAACATGTAAAGCTTATCAAATATTTCTCATTTCCTCAAAGAATTCGGGTAAAATCAACCCCCATGAGAAGGTGGAGTTTGGCAGTCAGATCTGGTTATGAGAGAACTTTCTGGAGCATAGTTAACTGATGTGAACCTGTTGCAAGGGTTGTATTGACCCAGATCCTGAATAATATTTGGGAGGCTTTTCACAGTTTTATAAACCAAAGCCCAGTTATTGCTTTAGAATTGGTGACAGCCAAGTAATGTTGTCTTTTAGCGTGTAATTGGTGAAAAAGCAAAAGTTCTAGAAATGCCCAGGTAGGATCTCTAGTCCCTAGAGCTCGTCATGGACAATAGCCTCCAGTCCTTTCTAATGAACTCTTACCAACCCACAGGTATGGTGTCACCTGCTTGTCTTATTTCTTTTTAACAAAAGGTAAATTTTCTTTTCTTCATTGTTGTGAAGTATCTCATATTTTCAGTAAAGGAAGTAAAAATGTATGTACAGTTTAAAGAATAATAATGAAAACCACTTGAGTGCTACCACACAGGTTGAGAAACTTAGCGTGTTTTTTCCCCATCCACTATCTTGATGCTTATATTAACCATTCTCTTCACTTCTACCACCTATGTTTATTTTGAGCCTTTCTATCAAGCGTACCAGTGGAGTTATGGTGTATGTATTATTCTGGCACTTGGAACTTCCAGTTGGAATGATTTTTAAGATTCATCTGTGCTGATACATGTAGTTGTAGCTCTTTCATTCTCACCACTGGATGGTCTTCCTCCTTTTGAGTATACTACAGTTTACTTATTCATTCTGCTGTTGGATGGGCATTTGGGTTATTCTCAGCTTTTATGCTTTTGTTTGGTTTCATTTTGCTACTGTGAACAATGCTTCTATGAATACTCTATTATGTGTCTTTTGATATACCTGTGCAAGACTTTTTCTAGGGCAGCATTGTCCAAAAGAAATGTAAATTGACTGTCTTTATGCCAGTACCATGCTGTTTTGGTTACTATAGTTTGTAGTATAATTTGAAGACAAGGTAGTGTTATGCCTCCAGCTTTATTTATTTATTTTTTTGCTCAGGATTGCTTTGGCTATTTAGTCTTTCATTGTTCCATATGAATATTAAGATTGTTTTTTCTGTTTCTGTGAAGAATGTCATCAGTGGTTTGATGGGGATTGCATTCAATCTGCAGATTGTTTTGAGTAGTATGGACATTTTTAAAACATTAATTCTTCCAATCCATGAGCAAGTACTATCTTCTTATCTTTTTGTGTCCTCTTTTTTTCAGCAGTGATTTGTAGTTTTTATTGTAGGGATTTTTCACCTTCTTGGTTAGATTGATTCCTAGTTATGTTATTTTTTTTGGTAGCTGCTGTAAATGGGCTTGCTTTCTTGATTTCCTTTTCTCTAGCTCATTTTTGGAGTATAAAAACACTACTGGCATAAGAAGACACATGGACCAATGGAACAGAATAGAGAACAGAACAGAAATCATTCCATGTACTTACAGCCAACTGATCTTCAACAAAGACACCAAGAGCATATATTGGGGAAAGGACAGCCTTGTCAATAAATGGTGCTGGGAAAACCGGATATCGATGTGTAGAAGAATGAAACTAGACCCATATCATTTGCCATATACCAAAATAAACTCAAAATGGATTAAGACTTAAATATAAGACCTGAAACTGTAACACTCCTAAAGGAAAACATAGGGGAAATACTTCAGGATGTAGGACTGGGCAAAGTCTTTATGAATATGATCTCAAAAGCATAGGCAACAACAATAACAAATAAACAAATGGAATTACATGAAACTAAAAAGCTTTTGAACAGCAAAGAAAGAAATCAACAGAGTAAAAAGAAAACCTACAGAATGGGAGAAAATATTTTCAAATTATACCTATGACAAGGGATTAATATCCAGAATATACAAGGAACTCAAATGACCTAGTAAAAAAACAAGTAACCTGATTTAAAAAGGGACAGGTAGCTGTACAGACATTTCTCAAAGGAAGACATACGAATGGCCAACTGATACAAGAAAAAAATGTTCAATACCATAAGCATCAGAGAATACAAATCAAAACCACATTGAGATATCATCTCACCCCAGTTAGATTGGCCATTATCAAAAAGACAGAGAATAACAAATGCTGACGAGGATGTCCAGCAATCTCACTGCTGGAAATATACCCAAAGGAATGGAAATCATCATGTCGAAGGGATACCTGCACTTCCATGTTTATCACAGCTCTATTTATAATAGTGAAGCTATGGAGCCAACCTAATGTCTATCCACAGACAACTTAATAAGGATAATGTGGTATATATACATAATGGAATACTACTCAGCCATAAAAAAAGTATTAAATTCTGCCATTCGTAGCAACATGGATGAGCTTGGAGGAAATTATGTTAAGTGAAATAAGCCAGACACAGAAAGAAAATACTGCATGACCTCACCCCTAAGTGGGAGATTTTAAAAAATAAATAAGAAAGAGAAAGAAAGGGAAGAAGGAAGGAAGGAAGGAAGGAAGGAAGGAAGGAAGGAAGGAAGGAAGGAA
>NW_007726490.1:87107-129949 GCF_000696425.1 Galeopterus variegatus | reverse complement strand
AAAGAAAGGGAAGAAGGAAGGAAGGAAGGAAGGAAGGAAGGAAGGAAGGAAGGAAGGAAGGATCCACAATAGTACATTCATCTTTCAAAAGGAGAGAACAGAACTGTGGTTACTAGAGGTGGGATGGGGTAGAGGGTGGGAGNATACTGCATGACCTCACCCCTAAGTGGGAGATTTTAAAAAATAAATAAGAAAGAGAAAGAAAGGGAAGAAGGAAGGAAGGAAGGAAGGAAGGAAGGAAGGAAGGAAGGAAGGAAAAGTCCACAATAGTACATTCAACTTTCAAAAGGAGAGAACAGAACTGTGGTTACTAGAGGTGGGATGGGGTAGAGGGTGGGAGTTAGTGGGAAATTGGTTAAGGATCACAAAGAATGAGTACACTAATTATCTTGATTTGATCATCACGATACACAGGTATTGATATTCAACTCTGTACCCCACAAATATGTGTAATCAATTATGTTTCAATAAAGAAAAGAGATTAAAGTGAGGCACAAATGGAAGTCACACATGCAATCTTAAATTTTCTGGTAGCCACATTTAAAAAGAATAAAGATGAAATTAATTTTAACAATATATTTCATTTAATTCAATATATCTAAAATATTATCATTTCTACACATAACCAATAAAAAATTATTAATGAGATGTTTTACATTATCTTTTCCCCGTACTATGTCTTTTAAATCTGGTGAGTAATTTACACTTACAGCATATCTCAGTTCAGACTAGCTACAACGACATTTCAGTGACTTGATTGTCACACTAGAGGCTAGTGGTCACTGAATTGAACAGCACTGCCTCAGAGTGTACACATAAAAGTAGAATTGCTGGACCACAGGGTATACATATACATGTCTCATTTTACTAGACAATGTCAAACTATTTTCCAAAATAGTTATATTCCTTGCACTGATGTGTGTGTGTTCCCAATGGACTAAGTCCTCGTCTAGGCTTGGCATTGTCATACTTTCACATATTTGCCCAGCTAGTGGGTTGTACTGATATTTCACTGGGGTTTTCATGTGCATTTCCCTGATTATTAATGAAATTAATCATCTTCTCATATGTTTATGGGCTACAACTGTGGAAGTTTTTCCCAATGTTCTAGTGGGTTGTACTGATATTTCACTGGGGTTTTCATGTGCATTTCCCTGATTATTAATGAAGTTAATCATCTTCTTATATGTTTATGGGCTACAACTGTGGAAGTTTTTCCCAATGTCTTTCTATTGGATTCATTATCTTTTTATTACCTGTCTATAAATGCTCTTTTTATATTCTGTGTATTATTTCTCTGTCAGTTATATTTGATGTAAATATCTTATTCCATTCTATGACTTGTCTTTTTAATCTCTTAAAAGTCTTTTTTATTATTGCTTTTAAATTTACTTTTATTTTTTACAGTTTTTTGGAGATGTAACTCATATGCTGTACAATTCTCTTATTTAAGGTGTACAATTTTACACTTTTTAGCTTGTTCAAAAAGTTGTGCAACCATTGCCATAATCACTTGTAGGACATTTTTGTCACACCCAGAAGAAATGATGTACCCTTAGCAGTCACTCCTCATTTTCTCAGAGCTCATTCTGAACAACTACACTTAAAACATACCTTCTCTGGAAACTTTCTCATCATTTACCCAGAATGGCTGGGTCCCATGACACAGACAGACAATGATGAGAGATGATGTTGGTGACACCAGCAAAGGTCAGATTACGAAGCAACTTGAATGATCTGGAAGTTTGTATTTTATCCTAAAAACATTGAGGAACCATAGAAAGATTTTAAGCACATTAGCAACTCCATAATATTTCATTAACTTTCAGTCTAATCTTTATTATTTCCTTCCTTCCCTTTGCTATAGGTTTCTTCAGTTTTTGTTTTTCCAGTGTCTTAGGGTGGAAGGTTAGGTTATTGACTGAAGATCTTTCTCCTTTTAAAACTATAGGCATTTACAACTATAATTTTTTCTCTAAACACTGATTTTAGGTGCATTCTATGACTTTTGATATGTTGTGTTTTCATTTTTGTTCATCTCAAAGTATTTTCTAATCTCTCTTATGATTTCTTCTTTGACCCATTGGTTGTCTAGGATTGTGGTGTTTGATTTCCACTTATAAACTTCTCAAATTTATTTGTTATTGATCTAATTTAATTCCATATCTGTCAGAGAACATATATTGTATATTTTTAATTATTTTAAATTGAGGTTTGTCTTATATCCAAGCATTTGGTCTATCCTGGAGAATGTTCCGTGTATATTTGAGAAGAATGTACGTTCTGTTGTTGTTGGGTAGAGTATTCTATAGATGTCTGTTATAACTAGTTGGTCTATAGTGTTGCTCAAGTCTTCTATTTCCTCACTGGTCTTCTAACTAGTTGTTCTATCCATTATTGAGAGTGAGGTATTGAAATCTCCAACTCTTACTGTTGAATTGTCTGTTTCTCCCTAGCAGTTTTTGTTTCATGTATTTCTGGGCTCTGTTGTTTTGTATATATATATTTTTTTTATTATTTTTCTTCTTGATGGATCAACTTTTCCACATTATAAAATATCCCTCTTTATTCCAAGTAACTTTTTTTGTTTTAAAGTCTATCTTTTCTACTACTAGCATAGAAACCCCAGCATTCTTATGGTTGCTATTTTCATGATCTCTCTTTTCCCAACCTTTTACTTCAATCTCTTCATATCTTTGAATCTAAAATGTGTCTTCTGTACATAGACAGAAAATAAATGGATCTAGTATTTTCCCCCAGTCTGACAACATCTGCCTTTTGATTAGATTTAGTCTATTTTTGTTTAATATTCCTATTGATGTAGTTTGGCATATATCTGCTGTATAAATTTTTTGTTTTCTATATAAATCTTTTGTTTTATCTCACGTCTTTTATTCCTCTGTTCCTCCTTTTTACTGCTTTCTTTTACATTAAGTGAATATTTTCTACTGTAACATTTTAATTCCTTTAGTAATTTCTTTTGCTATATATTTAAAAGTTATTTTATTAATGGTTGCCGTAGTTTTACATTATACATGTTATTATAATCTGTCGTATTTACACCAACTTAATTCCAGTGAGATATAGAAATATTGTTCCTGCATAGCTCTATTACTTCTGCTCCTGTGTACTATTATTTTCATAAATATTACATCTGTGTATGTTACAAGCCTAACAACACATTGTTACAATTATTAATTTATGTAATTTTACATCTTTGAAAAAGATGAGAGAAGAATGGAATACAAGTATACATTTATAGAGTTGGTTATAATAACCTTCTTATTTATCATTTCTGGTTTTCTTTATTTTTCCTGTGGTTTTGACTAAGTGGTGTCATTTTCTTACTCCAATGCAGCTTTGTTCCCACCCACTTTCTTTGAGCTGTTATTGTCAAACATTTAACATTTCTATACATTATAGAACCAACAATACAGTTAAATTCCTATATATGTTGTTTTATATAACTGCATTTTAAATCAGTCAAAAGAAGAAAGGAGAAAATATATGCAATTAATACGGTCTTTTATAATTACATATATAATTACTTTTCTTGGAGCTCTTTATTTATTTATTTATTTTCACGTGGATTTGAGTTACCATCTAAGGTCACATGTTATCAGCCCAAATAACTAACTTTAGCATTTCTTGTATGGCAGTTCTACTCACAAAAAATTATCTGTTTTTGTTTATCTGGGAATCCTTTTTTAGTCTTCATTTTTGCAAGACAATCTTGCCAGATCTAAGATCCTTGGTTGACAGTTTTTAAAAATTTCAGCCCTTTGAATATGTCAAATCACAGATTTCTGACCTCCAAAGTTTCTGATGAGAAGTCAGCTATTAATCTTACCAGGGTTCCTTTGCACATAATGAGTCATTTCCTTTTGCTGTTTTCAAGATTTTTCTTTGTATTTATATTTTAAAATTGTGTCTATGATGTATCTGTGGATATCTTTGCATTTGCCATACTTGGAACAGTTAAGCATGGAGTAGTTAATGTTTTCCATCCAATTGGGAAAATTTTCAGCCACTAACTCTTGAAAAATTTTCCTTTTCTTTATCTTACTCCTTACTCTCAGTACATGTATGTTGGTGAGCTTAATGGTGTCCCACATTTCTCCAAGGCTGTGTTTATTTTTCTTCATTTTTTCTTCTCTTTGTTCTGTAGATTGCATAATTTTATTGATCTATCTTCATTTTGCTAAATCTTTTTTTCTGCCAGTTCACATTACTATTGAGACCTTCTAATAAAGTTTTAGTTTCAGTTATTGTACATTTCAACTCTAATATTTCCATTTGGTTCTTTTTGATAATGCTTTTTCTTAATCGATATTCTTTATTTGATGTGACATTATCATCATACATTGCTCACTTTCTTTAAGCATGGTTTTCTTTAGTTCTGTGAACATGTTTATAATGGAGCCTTGAAGTCTTTTTCTATTATATATGACATTTGCTCCTTCTCATAAGCAGTTTCTGTTGTCTGTTCCCCAGTATATGGGTCATTTTTTCCCATTTCTTTCCATATCTCATAATTTTTTGTTGGAAACAACATTTTAGATAATATGTTGTAGCTGTCCTGAGTACTAGTTCCTCCATGGGGCTGTTATTTGCTTCTTTACAGTTTTGTGACTGGCTGTATTATTTTAGTAACTATTTATCCCTTATCTCCCCTACCCCTACAATGTGAAGCCTCTGATGTTGTTTGTCTGGGTACACAGTCTTGGATATGCCCACAATTGCCCTGGGTCAACAGTGGTTTTCTCAAGATTCTTTTTGACTCTTTCCCTGATCATACCCAGCTGTTAAACTTCACTAATTGCCATGTGATTGCTGCGCTGTTTTTAACAATGCTCTGAGAGCATAAATTGATACACAGAGTAATCAAAATCCAGGTTCCTTTGAAAGGACAGTTCCTGAGGTCCCTGTTTTAGATTTGTTCTGATCCTGGAAGGGCTTCTCCCAGCTTTCTCTTTCCCTGGTTTTCTCAGCCGTTTATTCTATATTGTCCAATGAATCTACCAGTCTCCTATCAATTGCCTTTCACCACAACATTCACTGTTTTTGAGAGCTCCTCTAGACTTGAACTTCACACCCCTTGTAAGTTAAGTCAATCCTTTGGAAAAAGACAAGCAGCTCTTAGTTTTATGGCCTGCTTCACCCTCCATGCAAAATTACTGAACTATAGCTGTGAAGCTGGGGGTGGGGACAATGGTATGACTTTCTCTGAGTGACAACCCCACTTTTAGGAGCTGAGCACTTGGTGGGGGGAGGGAGCAGTACACTTATATCTTCTTAGCTTGCCCTCCTGGCGCAGAACCACCACCCTATGAGCCTAGGCAAGGATGATCGGGGTCCCAGTATTCTCAGTGGCATATCGACCAAGGTAGAGCCATTATCTCCTGAGTGGAGACTGGATGGAAGGAGGGAACCCCCATCTCTTAGCTGCACTAGTTATTGATTTCTAAACTAATTACGTTATGAAGAGAATGTACTTTGTAGGGTAACAATTATTTGAAATTTGTTGAGACTTGTCTTACACCTAGAATAATCATATAATTCAGTGTGCAAACAGGGACAATTTTGTCTGGAATAAATGCTAAACTGGATGGATGTTAAAGCAAGAGGTGTAAACTGGTACTGTCCTAGAAACCAGAATGTGTCTTACCCTACTTATGGCTGTGTATATCAAATTTTTAAATGTTTCATGTGTATTTGAAAAGAATAAGTATTATACATTTGTCTGGGCACTATTATTATTATCATTTTGGACAATCAGGGTTTAGAGTTAAACACATTTTTTCCTCTGTTCTTGCATCTCTAGCTTTCCACGTAGAATTGTTCCTTCTGCCTTAAATACATCCTTTAGAAATTCCTTTACTGAGGGTTATAGTTTAAAAAAACTCAATTTTCGTTTGTCTGTAAGTGCCTTCTCCTTGTTCTTGAAATATATTTTCACTAGGTATACAATTCCAAGTTGACAGTAATGACTCTCTCAGCACATTGAAATGAGTATTTTATTGTTTTTTAGTTTCCATTTTGTTGCTGTAAAGTCAGCTATCAGTTGTTTGAAGGTGGTTAGGTGGTCTGTCTTTTTTCTCTGGCTGATCTTTTCTTTATTTTTTTTAACTTCTTAATATGGAAAATTTCAAAGAATACAGACTAATATAATGAACCCTAATGTACTGTGGTTTTTAAAATATTTACTCTTTCTCTTTGGTGTTTTAAAGTTTCATGTGTGTGCATTTCTTTTTATGTATCTTTTCTGGGGTGTCATTGGGATTGGTTTCTTTTACCTTTTCAAATACTACTTTTGCCCCATCCCCACTATATTCTAATTCAAAAAAACTCCTTGTAGGCCATGATTTCTCAACTTCAACACTATTGACGTAATTCCTGGTTATGCAGGGCTGTCCAAACACTGTAGAATGTTCAATAGCATCTCTGACCTCTACTAGATGCCAGTAGCACATATCCCTCATTTCCCACCAGTGGTGACAACCAAAAATGTTTCTAGACATTGCCAAATGCCCTCTGGAGGGCAAAATTGTCCCTGGTTGAAACCACTTATTTAGGCATATGTTAAACCTTTTTATCCACCTTCCCTGTTTGTTGACATTCCATTCATATAAATTCAAAGCTTTGTTATCTCTGGATAACAAAGATATCTGCAATTTGGATAATTTCTTCACTACTTCTCTCTGCAGCTATATCTTCTTAGTCATTTTTAGTAGTTTCCTTGTTTCTGCTTATATTCAAGATTACCTTTTATTTTTTTGTAAACATAATCATTTTATGTTCTGTCTCTGATGATTTCAGGATCTGAAGTCATAGCTACTGATTTTTATTTTTGCCAATTCTCACTTATAGTCCCTTATTTTCTTTTTTTTTTTGTCTTTTTTCGTGTCCGGCAATGGATCGCAACCCTCAGTGTCACGCCCGTACCGGACCGGGACCGGCAACGGGATCGCAACCCTTGGTGTCGCGCCCGCACCTCGCTCAGCCAGTGAGCAGGAACCGGTCTGTATGTGGGATCCAAACCCTCGGCGGGAGCGCTGCCGCACTCCCAAGCAGCGCACTGTAGCAGTGCGCCACCCGGCCAGCCCCAAATAGTCCCTTATTTTCTTGTATACTCAGCAATAGTTGCTCATTTTCCTTGGAACTTTGCATGTGAGAATTATTTATCTGTGGGGTGAAAGTAGTTTTCTTCAGAGAGGATTTAATTTAGCTTCTGCTGGATGCCTGAGATCACTACTAATCTAAGACCACTTAAATTGTTGGTTTGAGGATTTTCAGACTCCCAGGTCATAAAACTTCTGGCTGCAAACCTGAGTGAGGGCCAGCCTATGGGTATCAATTCTCAGGGACTCTTTTTATCTTCCCCTCTGTTCCAAGGTTCAAGAGCAGTAACATTTCAAGTAGTCCCATTAGTGGTAAGGTGGTAATGGACTTATTTCTAATTAACCCTATACTGAAAATCTAGCTCATGGGATCCTGGTTTTATTACCTAATGTCTCTTATTTGACTCCTTTCTCTCAGGTAGACCTTGTCCTGTGCTTTGTCTCTGGTGCCTTGGGAGGCTGTGAAAATCTAAGCTCAACATACCTGGTTCTGCAAATGCACCAGGCTGAAAGCTGCTCAATTTTCTGCCTACTTCTTGGGTTCACATCTTCACTTCATTTTTTTTTCCCCTTAATGTTCCTTATTTTCTTGCCAACTCATCAATGCATTTCAGAAGGTGTTTACAATTTTTTTTGCCAGCATTTTTAGCTATTTTCAGTGGTGAAATTCATCAAGGTACCTAGTTGGTTATTTTGTGGGCATTGGATATCGAGTTACATTTTTTTCTTTTCCCAGTTATGACCCAATTAGTTTATTGGGCATGCCACTTAAAACTCTACCTGTTTTATCCTCAATACACAGCTAGCCTGAGTTTCTTAGGTTGGTGTTTTACAGGAATTGCAGATGGAGAAATAAACCAGAGCACTATTAGACCTTTCTTTCACCTTCGACTCTCTGGCTGGAACCAATTATAGGGCAACATGTGTAAACTTAATGGAGTCCCCTGGTTATTAAGGTTTGCACTGGGATACCCCTGGGTAAATCACGGTCTCAGCACAAACAGTTGCTGGGTTGATCAGTTAATAATTTCCACCACTGAGAAAACAATTTTGGCACCCACATCTTTTTAACTTGTTCCTCACTAATTGCATGCCACTTTTGAATGAGTTTGGAGTGTAGCCACCTGCAATAAGAGTAGAAAAATATGCAGGGAGATAGTTTTCTGTTACTGGTCGGGAATGGCCCGTAACAACAATACTAATGATCATAATGAGTACGATGATGATGATGCCGGTGGTGTTTACTCTGTACCATCCACCATTCTCAGGACGTACCTGGATTTATCAATTTGGAAGATCTCATTTAATTAATCTCATGAATAACTGGTCCTGCTATTTAATTATTGCCAGTATGAAAACTCATTAATAACTTCTCTATACCTAATAAACCACTTCAGGAACTCCTTCAGTCCTCCTGGCACTGATTTTGGCAATTCGTAGGTGGGATCATCAGCTCTGCACCCTATGGGCCTCTCAATGGTGTGTTTTTATGGATGAGGTAGGTATTTAGTTTTCTTACTGCAAAAACAACCTAAGATAAATTATTACAGTTTTTCTGTATGATGTGAAACTTTTAGGCATCGATCCTTATTTGTCTGTAACAGAAGATGTTTGGGGGAGTGCTCTTAGGAAGTCTTGACTCTGCAATGTCTTGGGGTCACCTCTGGGTGGAGATGGAGTGGCCTCTTCTTCTACATTCACAACCTTGATATGCAGCTCGCCCATCCTGCTACATCAGTGATTTTCAAACATCTCATGAAACAATCTCAAACCTGCTGACAAGTTTGACAAATACACTTTTTTGGGTCCTGAAGACTTGAGAGTATGTTGCTGCACCACTGTGGCTCCCCCCCCCGCCACTACTGTTATGGTCACCTACCTTACTCAGTCCTCTGTAATGTGCTTTGGACTAACTTATTGGAGAAGGGGAAGGGCAATTTTAAAACTTTTGTAGCCACAGAATCCTTTCCTCAACTGAAATCTTACATGAGCCATTAATATATAAAACAGCTCCACGTGGCATTTTTACATATTATATAATCATTTTGTTAACTTAAATGTATAACATGCTATCATAAAGCTAATAAATTAAAACAATGAGATTGTTAACAAAATGTTAAACCTTTTTTATTTATTTTTTTGACCGGTAAGGGGATCGCAACCCTCAGCACAGTGTTGTCTGCACTACGCTCAGCCAGTGAGCGCACCGGCCATCCCTATATAGGATCCGAACCCACGGCCTTGGCGCTACCAGCGCTGCACTCTCCCGAGTGAGCCATGGGGCTGGCCCAAAACCCTTTTTATTTTAAAATAATTTTAGATTTGCAGAAGAGTTGCAAAGATAGTATAGAGAGAAGTGTACCCTTTACCCAGTTCCTCAAATGCTGACGGCTGATTTAACTGTGGTATATTTTTCAAAACTATGAAATTAATATTATTATAATACAATTAACTAAAGTGCAGACTTTCTTTAGATTTTACCAGTTTTTCTACTAATGTGCTTTTTCTGTGCCTAACAGGTTGCATTTAGTTGTCATGTCTTGCTTGTCAAATAGGTGGTTTTTAATGATTCCAAAATTGAAATTTGGAGTTCTGGGGGACAGCTGCACTCTGACATTCACCTTCCCATCTAATCTGTGACTATATTAGGTTTTGTTCATGAAGGTTTAAGAGCACCCCAATTCACAGATAAGAGGGTACAATTAGAAATATTTATTTCTTCAGCAACTTATCTGGTCATCTCAGAAGAGTTTTCAATGAAACCAGTGTGACAAGGGCTTCATTGTCAGGACTACAAAAGAGCACATCAACCCAGAAGCATAATTCGCCAATGTAGTAGTTTCCAAAATGTTAGAATTTGTTATATAACACATTTGAGTGCAGGTGATTTGTTTACACAAGGGTCCTTCAAAAAATTCTAGTACCTATAGTACTATCTTTTAATTCTATTTTTCCATGTACTTTTTGAAGTTCCCTCATACATTTATGATATTTAAAATATATTAAAAGTAAAATTAAAAATAAAACTGTACAGAGCCCTTAAGGTACCCTTTCAGGAACATAAGATCTGGCCACCACTGCTCAAGATATTCTAAAATCTGCATTAATTCAGACCATGAGTGAGGAAGCATTCTGGACCTAATTGTACGGCCCATTAGAATTGTATTTCCTGAACAGCATGTTGGGGTGATGTCTTCAGTCTGTGTTTGCAAGAAAATCTCCATGAAAGTCATGGCTGACTTACTGTAGGGGGTTGTTGAGGACATCGATCATTGTTACATCACTGAGGGTCATCTTTCTATGAGGTACTCTGGAGCACATACTTTCCCATTGTAGTTTCAGGAAAAGTCGTGCTCCTTCTAAGAAGCTGGTTTCTCTTGATCTCAGGAGTGCTACCAGTCGGTGTACCTGTAATTAGTCTTCCTTTCTTCACCATTGTCAGCTGTAGCCAATTTTACAGCCCCACCGAGAGTGGTCAGAACTTGTAGGGCACATGTGCTGGGTCTCCACACTGTTTGGCCTCTTCTTTCTCACCTATTTCAAGTTTTTATCTGACTAAATTGCATGGAAGCTGCCAATGTCCATTTTGGAGCCAAGCTGCATGCATGCATGCATGCATGAATGAATGAATGAATAAATGAATGAATATGAATGAATGAATAAATGAATGAATGAATGAATGAATGAATAAAAATACATACATACATACATACATATATAGATACATACATACATACAATAGATGGATAGATGGGATAGGAAAGTAGCTGGAAGAAAACTGAAGAACTCCTGAATGCATGTGTCAGGCCGTGCTGGTACACTTAGGTCCTTTTCCTTAATGGTTGTCCAGCGATTCACGTTGGTAGCAAAGCCTTACTCTCCTCGGTCATCCTTATTATAGTTGACGAGTTAATAGATTGGTACATTTCTTTTTAAGTAGAGTTTGATGTTCTTTTCATTATATAAACTAATTGTTCCACATTGAACATTTAAAATGCACACCATTTAAAGGGAAGCCAGTGGCCACTCTAGCAAAGTCCATGGATGGTAGATTCTTACTTGAACCAAGCTTTCTTGTGACCTCAGCCAGAGGTGGGTAATCCCCACATCATAGGCAGTTGCACCCCAGAATCTGGGCAATGGGCCATCTCAGCTTCTCTCTCTTTGGAAGCATGTTTCCCTGGAGCTCTTTGCAGAGGGTCACCTCCTTCTTTTGTTTCCTCGCTGGTACTACATTGTCTTCAAATCACTTATCAGTTTTGCCTCTTGCATAGGTAAAGATGGAGATAAACTTCATGAAATATGAGGGTACTTCCAAAAGTTTGTGAGAAAATAGAATTAAAAGATAATAGGAATCTTTCCATGAACTTTTTGAAGACCCTTAATAAAGGCCGGATAACGCTGGTCTTGCCAAGAATAATGGAGACGATATCATTTGTATTTGTGAAGAAAACGGTAGCATTTGCCAGCTTGGATCTCACACTGATCTTAGCAGATGGCCTCTGAGGAGCAGGGATACCATGGCTGAGACAGTTAGTGAGGAGCTTGACAGAGAACTCTTGGAAGACATCTGGCTTCACAATGACATATGCAATGGTTAAGGGAAAAGAAGCCTATCCTAAGTAAGTTATCCAGTGTAATATGGTATAGGGCGGGTAATAGGAATGCCTTGCCCGTTTTCTGCTAGACTTTGTATCCCTTCCCTCTGACTTTGGCCATTTTGGGTAAGACTTTGCTTCTTGGCCCCTTTTCATCTATTCTTGTGTTTAGACATCCTGCCTGTCCTTGCAGGAGGGGTGACCTTAAGCTGGGGCAGGCTTTGGAAAGTGTTTGGATGACCCAGTGGTGTTGTAAATTAGCATAATTGGCAGGTGCCATCTGTCCAGGTTACACTGTTTAACTAAAGCTGCTCTGCATTGTGTTGTTTAATTCTCAGGATGGATTCTGGTCTGATCTATGTCATTATGGATAGAGAGGAAAGAACACAAGCCTTGGTTCTCACTTCCCAACATGTACACTTAGGAGTAACATGCATTCATTAGCCTCATCTACATAATGGGGAAAGTAATTATGTCTTCCTCATGGGCTGTCCCGAGGAGTAAATGAGATGATACTTAAAGTGATTTGCCAGTGCGTGGCACATGGTAGGTGCTCAGTGAGGGTAGCTGAGATGTTGATGGTGGTACCTGAGCTCAGTGGGTCTTGGCCAAGTGTACACAGCAGCCATCGGACCTCCTAGAGCTACAGACAGGTGTTTACCATCCCTGGCACAGTACCCAGCACAGAGCAGGCACTCGGGTTCTTCTCAGCCTCACTCAGAAACTCGTTGGCTTCATTGCCTTCGAGAAGAATATTACCTGGCCACAGGTGATTCCAAAATAAATATGGAATTTCCTACACCCCCCCCCCCAGCTCCTAACTTGTCTCCTGACCTCCAGACGTACTTTCCCACCAAATCCTTTACCAGCAGGTAAAACACCCTGTCCCCAACATCCGACTCAATCTCTCTGTCCTCACCTGCTTCCATTCTGGAAGCATCTCTGAGCCTGCACTTCCACTTTCTGCTGTTTTCCTTGCTTGGGGGATTTTCAGACATTTTATCACATGACAGCATTCTCCAATAGCTGAAATATAAATGAGAATGGGAGGAGATCAAAAGGAGCCCTACCTAACCCCCCACCTCAGCACTGACCCTGGGACACACCTCAAAGCCTCCAGGGCTCTGGGGAATAGTTTGAAAGCCACCACCCTGGACAACTGAAACTGTCTCCCAAAGGGCTCACCTGGTTCCACCCCTACCCGTGCTGCACACCACTGTCATGGGAGAAATTCGCTAGCCCTCTGGTTGTGTTCTTCTCTACCTAAACATGTTCAGTCACTGCCTACTGCCTGCCTCGGGATGTATGTAAAACACTCAGCTCCGTGCCTGGCACATTATAAGTGTTCAGGAAATCTTAGATGATGAAGTATTTGCTATTTATATAGACGTCATACCTTTCTTACTTAATTGTAAACTTAATCTATGAAATTTACAATCTTCTGCTCAATATGGGCCCTGGTATTTAAGTGGTTGCTCAGTGAGAATTTTGAATCCTGTATAGTTTTGCAGAATTGTGGTGCAGGGCTTCTAGATGATTATTTCTCAAAGCCTGGGCCAGAGACTACCTGTATCAGAATAATCATGAGTGTATGCAGATGCCTAGGCCCTATTCCAGATCTATTGAACTAACATTTCTGGGGGCTGGGCCGAGGAATCTGCATTTAACAGAATCCCCTAGCAATTCTTATGTGTCCTGCAGAGAACCCCCAATGTGGGTGGTACATTCTTGGTTTTATCCCAAGCTCACATGACCTCTCTCAGCCTTGAGATGATAATTCTTTGGTCCCATTCCCATCAATCCATCTGCATCAACATTTAATTTTATTTCAAAAGCATCTTCCCTTCACGTGCTGTCATATAATCAGCCTGATGCCAGAAAAATTGACTTCAACCCCCAAAATTCTTGAAAAGTTATTTCTCCTCTGGGTTAAGTCAAGGTGTTATTTTTGAGGGATCAGGTCTCTGCAAATGCCCAGGTCTCACTGGTTAACTGTTCATTAATAACAGTAAAAGGCTCCTCATTTTCCATTCATTTACTTTCATGGGGAAGGCTTATTTTGGTTCCATAGCAACAACTAATTAATTATTTGCCAGTCTTTTGTATTTTTACTAACACTAGGCCAAATTTACATCGTGAACAAGCCATCCATACAGTATGTGTCATAATTACTGTTTTGCAATTTCACACCCGCAAAAATTTATTAAAACTTCACGACTCATTAATAGTAAGTGATCATAATCGCTTAATAGAAAAGGAAACTGCATTAATGATGGTGGCTTTGATTAACTATTTGACCTTAAGTCATGAAGTCAAGTGAAATTAATATCACTGAGTGTTGAACATAAGGTTATTTACAGTGCACATCATTTCAATCATCATAAAAAGCAACTAAACTAGTTTTGAGTTTGACTAGATTTGAAAGCCTTTTAACTCTTCACAACAAATTAAAGGAACGGGAATGTTAATGAACTCCTATACAATGACAATTAAGTGACAGGATGTGAGTAGACACAGAAATGGCTCTTTTCTATCAAGTGCTAGAGCTATGTCATTGAGTTAGGTGGCATTATTAGGATAGAAGCCTGTCTCAAAAGAGTTTAGTATACGGTAGCAGGCACTTGACAATCTTTTGAAGATTTCAGCCTCTTGTAACAAAGTAAATGGATATGGCTTTATGAGGCATTGCAACCCAGAAGAATCTTATTCCTATTTAAGAGAACCAGCTGTCCCTGTGGATGTCATAGGCTCTGTTGTGTGTCCCAGATGCAGAGCTGATGGCATGGCCTCCCTAGTTTGAATGAGGCCCTCTCCATCCCCTGAGAAGTCTTGGATTCTTCAAGACCTGGACAGAGGGAAGACAGAAAAGCACATAAATTTCCATGAGGGCAGGGATCATATTTCTTTGTTTCCCAAAGGTGGTGTCAGTCACATGGGAGGCCTCCAGTGAATTTGTTAATGGAGGAAGCGGGAGCCTGGGGAAACTCAGTTCCTCCATTCTTCCAAGAACAAGTCAGTGCACGTTCAGACTCCTACTACGTACCCAGCCTGAGGAGTCACTTTCAGTTTTTGCTGTCCTTGCTGCCATCAGTTTTTGTTGTCATCTTCGTTACAGCAGCTGTTACCAACATAGGAACTGTCACCTCTCCCAGGGTGACAGAGATGCAAAGGATTACTCAAAGCCCATTTCTTCTGAACAGTGAGAGTCCCTGAAGGGGTTAATTCCCAGGAACCCTCAAGAAAGAAGCATTCCTTAGGAAGTAACACAGAACTAGTGTTCTCTCTCAGTATTTATTCTCCAGGCCAGAAAGTTACAGAAAAGGAACATAGGTGGTTACAAAAAGAACAGTAAGATAATTGTCATGGCAACAATCATTAGGTTTAGCTGCACCAAGGACATCTGCCCTTGGAGCCAGCAACTTTGCTGTGTTACAATTCTTTATCTACAACAAAGACTTTAGCCTGGGGAAAGGTTCCTGTCTTTTGCAAACAACGTTTCTATGTGTAATTCTAAAAAGTTAGGCCCTATGAAATACGTTTGCTTTATAAATATTAGTATACTTCACAAGGAACCCCACAGCAACCCTCTGAGATAAGTTCTATTGTTTACCCCATTTGACAGCTGGGGAAACTGAGGCTCAGAGAGGTCAAGCAACTTTATCTCCAGAATCTGTTTGTTCAGAGTCTGTGTACTGGGAATACACTGAGATGGGCCTTTAGAGCTGTGGACACCCCAAAGATGGAGAACTCATTGTAGGTTGGAATGACTTGGAAGGCTTCCCAGAACAGAGCTGAAGGATGGGTAAGGGGTGGCAGGAGGTGAGTAAGGTGGTGGGTGGGTAAGGCATCTGTAGAAGGTTTAGAACCTCGCTGGCTGGTGGGATACATGCAGGAAGGAGAGGAGCATGTCACTATGAATGTTAGAGTCCGAGGCTGATGACCGGGGGCCACAGGCATCCCAAACTTAACAGGAGATCTGGGGGTCTCTCCTCTTCCTCCTCCTGGAATTTGCTGCTCCCTCAGTGTAGCACCCCTGCAAAGGGACCACCAAGCCCCTGACTGCTTAAGGCCAACCTGAGAGTCGTCTTTGTTTGCCCTTCGCCTGTGGGCATCAGTGAGCCCTGCCGGCTCGAACTCCCACCTCCTGCCAGTCTCGCCTCCTCTGCGAGCATCCTGCAACATGGCCTGTCCCTCTGCATGGGACTTTGCCGCAGCTGTTCTCCCTGCCTCTTCGCCTGCCACGTGGGCTTGAGGGTGCTCTCCTGCCTATGGTGCTGTGACATGTCCCGATGCCCAGCCCTGCACACCTCTCCTATCTCTCCAGTCGTTCTGCACCAGCCACACTGGCTGCAGTTATTTTCTTCACATGCCACGTCCGTTCCCACCTCAATGCCTTGGTACAGCTGTTCCCTGGCCCAGCGTGCTCTTTCCCCACTTCTGGCACCTTCTGAACATTTAGGCTTTATATCAGAGGATACCTCCTCAGAGAGACTTCTGGTCACCCAGACTAAAGCTGCCTGCCAGTCCCTCCCCTCATGGTATTCTATTTATTTCACCATAAACACCACCTTACATTTATTCAGCATTGACTGTGTGCCCGCACCGTGAGCACCTGCCTATGTCATCTCATGACATCCTTGGAATCACCCAGTGACATGGGTGCCATGATTATCCTCATTGTACAGGTGCGGAAACTGGTGGCACTAGTCATTGTCACATTTTCTTATTTGTTTATGGACATAAGTGCTCCTCCCATTACTGCATAAGCTCAGTGAGAAGACAGACCTGTTCTCCTTTATCCTCTGTTGTGTCTCCTGTACCCAGAAGCATGCTTCGTGCAGAGTAGGCATTAATATATGTTAAGAAAGCTGGGGGAGTGGGGGGGAGGTTGAGGGACAATGACGCCTGCTGGGTGAGCTCACATGGACGGCAGCACTGACTCTTCTGCTCTGGGTGGCAACAGAAGCTGGGGACTGGGTGATGAATGAGCTCTGCAAGGGGACAGGACAAGGAGAAAAGGGCAGAGGAACAGGGCCTGAACCTTCTTGGGCAGTGCAGCTGTGCAGGAAGACAGGCAGGCAAACTCTGGAGTCAGAACTCACTAAAATGTCACCAGTGAAATGCCCACCTAAAAGATAGTCCTGTTTCACACAGTAAATTGCAAATTTAGAAAAAAATCCATTGGTTATTCATAATACCAGAGAATTACTGTATTAGTCCACTTCTGTTGGTTATAATAGATGACCTGAAATGAGTCACTTAAAAAGAAATTTATTTATGCCCTATGGTTTTGGAGGCTGGGGAGTCCACAGTCCAGGGCAGACATCTGGTGAGGGCCTTCTGTGTGTGAACACTATACAGAGTCCCATGCTGACCAGGGTGTCACATGGCAAGAGTGAAGCAACTTTCTCTCTTGCTCTCCTTATAAAGCCGTCAGAACCATGCCGATTGCTCCATGAATGGATCAATCCATTCACTAGGGCACAGTCCTCACAATCTAATCACCTCTTCAAGGCCCCACCTTTCATATATTACAATTGGATTGCTCGCTCTCTTAACACTGTTACAATGGAGATCAAGTTTCTGATACCTAAACTTTTGGAGGTCACATTTGACCCATAGAAATTACCTCGGGTTTCCTTAAAGATCTAATCCCTTTGTGGCTTTGAAAAATGATGTGACGTGCAGGAAGCATCTTCTAGAGCCAGGCCGTGTCAGGATAGCACCAAGGTCACAATGCAGACCCTCGATTCAGGCTGCCTGGGCTGAAATCCTGGGGTCCCTTCTGATTCATGGGATTTTGCCAAGCTACTCAACCTCCCGGTCTATCTCCTCATTGGCAAAATTGGGACAGCAGCACCTGCCTCCTAGGGCTGCTGTGAAGATCCACGTGTGAAGATCAGTGTTACTTAGAAGAGGAAGCAATCGGTGGAAGAAGGGGCCCTCGGGAGACAAGCCTTTGACTCCAGGTGTGAAGAGGTAGAGACCAAGCAGGGACCCAAACAGGAATGCACTCAATGCGGGGCGGGGAGGGCTGTGGGCAGATCTGGAGGTGAAGAGAGCAGGCAGGGTGTGGGGCTCCCTGCTCACCAGCACCTGGAGGCAGCATGGCACCTCTTTGTTGCCCACCTCCGCACCTTGGTTTGCAACTTTGGGCCATTTCAGGGTCTGGTGAAGCCACCATCCCCTTCCTCTGCTCTATTTGTTGATCCACCAGGGCTGAATGGTAGAGAAATGGAGTGTATAGGAACACTCGGCAAAAGTGGACAGTAAATTAAAATAGTTGGCAGTTCTCGCATGAGTGGCAGGATGCCAGGAGAGGACGGCAGGGGTGGAAGGAGGTCGCGCCAGGGGCACAGGTGAGAGGTGCCGGGCTGCAGGGTCTCCTGGGCCACTCACCAGACAAAGGCGTTCTGGGGTCTCTGTTTCTGCATCCATAGAATGGGGATGGTCACCTAGCTCCCCACCTGCCCGTGGCAGCATCCCGTGAGAACACAGGTGGGTGTGAAGCTGCTCTGCAAACTGTACAGTGCTCCAAGTTGAGACATAATCTGAGCACCCAACAGATCCTCCAGTCACAGAAATGTTCCAGAAGACTGAGAACAAACCAGCTTTGCACCAGAGTGTTGCTTTCCTACTGGGACCTCGCGTGCTCGTGGAGGTCAGGAGGGGTCAGGGATTCACTCTCAATGGACGGGTAGGGGAAGCAATTTAGATGAGAACTATGTATCAGAGGAGTGACCTTGTCTCATTGCCTGGTTTACATTTTCTGCTCACTTTGGGTAATATTTTTTGAAGATCCTCTCCTCAAGGATTTTATTCCAATCGTTGCAAATTAAGAAATGAAACTCACTTTTGGTCTCCGGTCTCGGTCTGCTCAGCTCAGAGGTAGATGCCCTGGCCCTGCCGTAATAAGGAGAAGAGAAACACCTTCACTGTCAGGTGGGAGTCCTCGCAGTCGGGCTGCCTAGGCTACCATGCTCTCTTCCCCCTGATTCGTCTAGGTGTGGGCAGACGTGGAGGAGGTCAAAACCTAGAGCCAGACGGGGACTAGGGACTAAAAGATTTTCCTGAGCCAGCCACCAGCTGGGGTCAGAAACACCAGCCCTGCCCTCCACCAACTCCCTCCTCTGCCCTCATCCTACTAAAGACAGAAGAGACACTGGGGGTGACGGCTGTAGGGTGACTGGGCACCCCAAAAAGTCAGAGCTGGGTCAAGCAATTCCAAAGTTGTATGCTAACAGGCCCACTACGTTTCTTTGGGCACAGTCTGTGGGTAAATTAGAGCTTTAAAACACTTAGGCAGGCTTTTGTCACTTGGTGTTAACTGTGTACGTTGCAACTCTTTAATTGGTTTCATGTCTGGAATGAGGGACTGAAATGGAAGTGTGACTCTCAGGGGAGCAGTCCTGGCACTCAGATGGCTTGTCATATTTCTTTTTTAATCTACTGTTCTTTTCCTTAAGGCGAGGGAGGTAATCTCATTATCTTTGGAAGACAAGCTCATGCCGCATTATGCCTCCTTGGGCTGCTCTCAGAACGTGGCCCCAAGTGTGGGTGGAGGGAGATGCGGTGAGGACAGGGGGGTGTGGGGTGTACCTGTGAACTTTCATGCCCAGGAATCGGGACAGAGCAGAGTGGAATAGTTTAAATGGGCACTGGCATCAGAAGATGGAATTCAAGTCCTGCCCTGGCTGTGTGACTGCATCAACACCTGCCTCTCTGAGCCTCGGTCTCCTCAGTTGCAGAATGAACTTGGAGCTGCTGTGAGGACTGAATGAGAGCATGTGCATGAAGCCCATCCATCCCTGGGCTTGGTGCCTGGTGAACACCCAATAACTGACAGCCGTGTCCATCCTGAGTCTACTGAGGCACCGTCTGCAGGGTGGTGTTAGTCCTTGGAAGAGCTGACCCAGCCTACCCTTGGGCTGGGAAGGCCCTGTGTGGAGATGACTCACCCTGTGTCACCAACCGCAGGGTGAGGAATTATTTAAAAACCTTCCTGTGCACACAGCGCACAGCAGATGCCTGTAAGGTGGCTCTTCCCCAAATTGCAGCAATTCATCTTGCAAGAGGTGCTGGTGGGGCAGCCACTGGCTGCTGCTTGGGCTGCTTGGGCTCTGCTGGCTACAGTGGGGAGCCCTAGCGCTGGGACTCCTCTGAGCCAGAGCTGCATCAGCCACTTTCCTCCAAAGAGCAGGGCTCAGAATCAGAAGCCGAGTTTGTAGCTCGCCCTTTCTTTACTTATTATTTTCTTTTTTTTTTTGGTCCTTTTTGTCTTTTTTCGTGACCGGCAACGGATCGCAACCCTCAGTGTCGCGCCCGTACCGGACCGGGACCGGCAACGGAATCGCAACCCTCGGTGTCGCGCCCGCACCTCACTCAGCCAGTGAGCCGCTGGTCTGTATGTGGGATCCGAACCCTCGGCGGGAGCGCCGCCACGCTCCCAAGTGGCACACTGTAGCAGTGCGCCACCGGGCCAGCCCATTTACTTATTATTTTCTAAAAAACAATTGGTAAAATATACAGACATAGTAAAAATTATATCCAAAGAATGTTCACCTATTTATCATCTATCCATAAATCTACCTACCTACCTACCTATGCATCAACTATTAATCTTTTTATCACTTATCTATATCTATCTACTATCTGAGCAATCTCTATCATCCAGCTGTCATTTATTTATCTCCCACCTATCACTTGTCTGTATCTATCTACCTACCGATGTATGCATCATCCATTCATTTATCACTGATCACTTATCTGTATCTATTACCTACCCTGGCTCTACCATCTAGCTATCACCTATTTATCTATCATCTATCACTATCTATATCTACCTACCTACACCTATCATCTAGTTCTCATCTGCTTATCTATCATCTAGTTATCAATCTATTGATCTATCTACATATATATCCATCTAGCATCTATTTATCTATCTGTATCTATTGATCATCTAGATCTATCATCTATCTATCCATCTTTCTAAACTGTATACAAGTAGGACCATATTTTTCTTGCCTTTTCACTAAATACACTATAAACAACTTTCAGTTTCAGCAGATGTACATCTACTTTAAAAAAAATTGAATAATATCCCCTCATCCAAGCGCACCATAAGTTCTTTAAGCAGTTTACTGTTGAGAAACATTCAAGTTGTTTCAAGTAGTTTGCAATCACAAATTATTCCATGATGAAAATACTTTTGCACGAAGCTTGGCACACTGTGAGTGAAGGCAGGGCAAATCCTTTGCGGTGGAATTGTTGGCTTAAAGGGGATGTGAATTTTAAATTATGATACAGACGGTCAAACACTTTTCTAAAAAGATTGTCCCTGTTTATATCCCCACCTAAAGTATTCTCAGGCCAAAGGCTCACCTTATCTTTTAAACACAGTGAGTTCTTTGTCTACCAGCCTGGATGGGAGAAAACTTCACAAGGATAAAACCCATCGGTGCAGCCAGCACTGCCAGTTTATGTGACTTTTATGGATACTCCTGCTCATATCTTTCACATCGCCGTGTTCTCGTTTATGCTTTATTTATATCACCAAACACAAGCAGTCTTGTATCTTGTTTCTGTCACAGTTTTTATTCACTTTCTTGGAATTTCTCTCAGAGTTTTATTAGTCATTTCTTGTTCCAGCTCCTAAAATTTCTATCACCTGCATCTTGGGTATTTGGTTGTATTCAGAAGATGATTAGAATATGAACTGATGACAGCAGGCAGGAGGACCTCCAAGGTCCCCAGGGTGTCACTGAGGCTGCTTTCTCCCCATATCTGCTTGATGATTCTGGGAACCTACAAGTCCTGCCCATGCCCAAGGCCCAGCCCCACCTGTGGAGACACAGCGGTGTTCATTTCTCTGTGAACAAACCTGGGGATTTCCAAAGGCTGCCCTGAGGAGCCCAGAGCCTGGTGAGCTGCCGGGACCTGGGCTTTTTGCTACACCTGGAAAGTACCACGCCCAGGTCAAAATGCTCAGAAACATTTATTCCAAACCAACTTGGGGATTCTATGGAGTCTGACCGAAGTCATTCTAAACTTGGTCATGTGAAAGCAGGTCAGGAAGCAAGGCAGTAGGATAGCCCAGTTGAATGAAAAATCACAAAGAGAACCAAAATGTGTCCTGCAGAATCCCAAGTGAAATATGGGCTCTGTCCTACACAGAGCAAGAAAGCCTGCCTTGCTGTTCCGTGGGCTGTGAGTTGTGTACTGAAGCAAACAGTGGTGAAACTAATTACTATGTTTTGTGTCAATATTTTGCCTTTAAAAGTCCTGGTGGTGATAATGCTGCCAGAGATAATAACTTCTTTGGGGAAATGAGGAAGTCAGATTTTGAGCAGCCACCATCATGATCCTAATTCAGAAGGATAAAATCTGGCCTCATGAAACATTAAGTGATTTATCTCAGCCATGCACTGAACTAGATGCTGGAAATAAGGAAAACAACCTTATTCTAAGTCTTAATCTTTTATCAAAATACTTACTATCTGTAAGTCTACAAAAATCATTAAATATAAATTTAATGAAAACTAGAGAATACCTCAGCCCTATCCTCTGAGTACAAAATCGCATTTGAGGACATAAAATAGATGTCAGATGTGGCCCCTGCACTACAACCTGGTTCCTTTTGGTACGCACAAGTGAGCTGCTAGATTGGGTCTACAGCAGTAGCTCTGGACCAGGAGTGATTTTTCCTCACCAGGGAATTCTTGGTAATGTCTACAGATATTTTTGGTCACAACTAGGGAGAAAGGGCTACCCAGGGATGCTGCTAAACATCGAAAATGTACAGGATCTGAGAACCCTTCCCCACTGCAGATAATTATCTGGCCTCAATTACCCATAGTGAGAAGGCTGTGAAACCCTGATCTAAAAGCATTCGTATCGGCCACGCTCAGACCTTAGGATTGGCTGTTAAAAAAACCTCAACATCTTGACATTGGTGAGCTCTACATTTGTAGATTTCAAGATCGTTTTCCAATGAATTGGGATTAAAAAAAAACTCACAATAATTATTTTTTTAAAAAAGAAAACAATGTTTATTAGGATATTCTGGGGAAAGGGGATGGCCAAAGGGACTACGTACATTCTGTAGTGCTTGAGCAATAGGCTAACAGAAAATTCAAACATCACAAAACCACTTCCAAAGTCCAGACAGCAAAACGTGTACTTCCACGTGTAGATGTCCTTCCATGGGTGTTGGCCATAATGCACGTTGCAAAACAGCTGTGTAGGAATGACCCCAGGAGAATATACAGGTGTCCTCAGGAAAGCAGATACGCAAGACGATGGGATAAATGTATGATCTTCTACAAGTGGGAAACTCAGTAAGCACACAACATAAATAACATGGAGACCCAAAGGAAAGTTACTCTTCTGAAGCCTCTCCTAACTGGAGGCTACTCAACGAAGCTCTGCCCCTCACCCCAGCCCCGAGGAGACTGGCTCTCTGAACCCCTTGCTCAGGACAGAATTCTAAAAATATCCTAAGTATCAGAAGCCGTCTTCTATTCCACCTGTGCTGTTAACCTTCATGAAACTGAACAAACATAAGCTGAGACATGCCCTCGGGTTAAGAATAAAAATTGTAACACCGTCCAAAAGAGTATGAGAAATAAAACCCCACACCCTAAATCTCATACAGCTTCTCAGCAGGAGTTGGATTAAACGGAGAAAATAATTTCAATATCAAGGGATAATGCACACGAGATGGGAAAACTCTTTAAAGCAAACTTCGTGGTGAGACGTGTTTCCCTCACTCCCTTGGGTGAGTGCAGGGAGAAGAAGAGGAAAGACAGATAATTAGGAAAACTATAAGGCCCAGGATTTCAGGTTTCTGAAGCCACTTTCTCAACCCTCTGAGGACAACCAGCTATTTCTGAATCCAGAAAAGCGCATCAGAAATGTCTGATTAGAGTAAGACCACAGCCAAATAAGGCAGGGCAATCTATGATTGTCTATGGTTTCCAATCTTTTTTTTAACATTTCAGAAATGACTTCAGCTAAAGCTAAAAAAATAAAAACCCAAATTCCAGATCAGGCACATTTTGCACGCCAAGAAGATAAGGCTGGATTGTATAGTCCTGCAGCAGTTGTGACAGAGGGGACAGGGGTGGGGTTATCGATGTGGCCTTATGTGCCAGCGTGATGAGCAGTCCTGACTATCTTTACCTGTACCTGTGACAATCACCCCAGCCTGGCCCCAGGCCACCGACCTTTCCTGACTTCTAACTGCCCAGGGTTTCCCATACCCAGGGCATCCATTGGATTTCCTCATTTTTCATCCTACTTCACCATAGTCCTATGATCTACATCATGCCTGGCGGGCATCAGGGGTCACTGTGCACATTCAAAGTTTTGCTATTTTGAACGAGCACCACCAACTGTTTGCTTTGCTTAGCTAAAGTGGCTCTGATGTCTCTTATTCCCACCTGCAGGGTGGTTGGTACCTGACAGCTGTGACAGCTCCACTGGTGTGCCTACCTGGCCAAGCTCGCAGCCCGCTGAGGCCCAGAGGGGGGTACCGCATGGGTTCTCCGTGGTGGCCTTTCAGGCTGAGGCTGAGGGTGGGTGTGTTTGCCTTCTCTATAGTGAGTGAGCTGAGTTTGCTGTGTATGCATGTGGACTGGGACTTATTTCTTAGACACTGAGTCTGAAAACAGTTTTGTGGACTATAAAGAGAACAATTTAGGGTCTCTGAAGGATGCCAAACGAAGATTCTGCCAATGTGGAAAAGATAGGTGTTTCCCTAAGCTGCTGTCAGAGGGCTCTAAATTCTCAAGTTACTCCACGTGATGTCTCATTCGGCTGGAGTATCTGTTCAGTAAATGTGCTGATGGATACACTCTTGACTTGGCTTTTCAGGATACAGATGGAGAAGTTGCCATCCCTGGGATTGGTCCTGGGCTTATGGCAGATCAAAACCTCAGTGAACTCACTGATTTCCCACGAAGTCTACTCCATTTTGGGTCCTGTCCTGTCCTGTCTGGCAGATGTGGTGAGCCTTCTGGGATGGGCTGGTCACGCTTAACGCCTCTTGGGACAAGAGCTAGTTGTTATCTCACCACAGGGGATGCAGTGGGCAGTGCTTTGATCCAAATGCTTTCTTAGACCCCTCCTCCCAAATTACCCTCATTAATCTCAGGAAGACAAATTCAGTGTTAAGACAGCTCAGTGACAGTCAGACTATGCAAATAGGCCAGTTCTTACTACCGTATGACAGAATGAAGCCCTTTAACGTCCCAAAGTTTTTCATTCTACCAGCATTTTTAAACAACCTACCATGGGTCATGCTTTCTGCTAGAGAAGGCTGGGCAAGCAGGAAGAGATGTCAAAACTAAAACAGAGGCTGATGATTTCTGGCCATTCTCCTGTGGATTGGTAAGAAAGCCCAGCCTGGGATGAAGAGAAGAAAATCAGAGAAAACCTTCTATTGATGCTGGTGCTGGGCTTAGCAGCTGCCCTTGAGCAAAAATAAACTCCCCATGGCAGTGGGACAAGATGCTGATACTGGCACCTGCCAGAGGCAGACAGTCGAAGTCGCAGCTGTGCTGGTCAAATGAGCTTGGAGACCTTAGGGGGCTGAGGCCTCGATGACGATTAGCAGGCTGCGGTTCTCTGCAGGCAGTTTATTGAAACAGGGTTTGTTTGCCTTCCCCACCCCTCTGGGCTGGGTCTCAGAATAATCAGAAGTGCAGGTGGTGCATCCGGCTGAACAACTACCCCGCATTGTCTCCAGAAAGGAGGAGAAGCTCATCAGAGAACACTGGGGCCACAGAGGGGTTCACAGTGACGATGTCGTGGACAAGACAAGAAGAGGGAGCCCTGGGGAGGGCTAGGGAGATGAACATCCTACTTGTGAATGAGCATCTTCAGGTTGGCTGGCTGCCAAGAGATGCCTCTTTATCTTCAAAAAAAAAAAGGCATCTGATGGAAGAAGAATTAATTTGGGTAGGACTAAATTTAGAGTGATTAGGATGAAGAACTGATAGGAAGGGACCCTGTGAAACACTTAGGCAATAAAGAACAAGTGTGGGGGTGGGGGCACCAATAATCAATAGAAAAGAGATTGAATCGGCCAATACCTTAAGACAACTCTCCTTGTGAAATGAAATGTCCTCCTGAACACGTGCCAGGCTGAAGGCAAGGGCAAAACCCACAGCTTTAGGGCCTCTGCAGTGAGGTATTTTTCAGAGGCACAGTTGTCACAAAGAATTCTAGACAATAGACTTAAAACAAAGGGTCACTTGAGAAGCTGTGTGGTGCAAATCAAGAGGTGTCAGACATATACATGAGATACCTATCCTAGGGATGAGAGAAAAAAAACGTAGCTTCCAAGGGTATCCACCCAAATCCCCAGCTGTTTTATTTTAGAATTTCTAAAAAGAAATTCCTTCCACTGTCATCCAGATATGAGCTCTGGCTTCCTTTCTGTACAGGAACTGCTGCTGAATTCAAGGAACTCAGGCGGTTTTGTTAGAAGAAGTTTCCTGCCCTGATCAATAACGACATCAGCTGACGGCACCATGCATTTGCCCACGACACGTGGCCTCTTGTGACACCTTGCTTTTTCTTCCTTGCTCTAAACTCTCCAAGCTCGATGCAAATGGGCCTTTCTGCCATCACTGTGCCCGGGGGGTCAGTGGTAATTCACTCCCGTCTGTTGCCACGGCTTTTTGGTCTATCTTGAAAGGATGGGTCTCACCTGGTCTCATTTGCTTTAACAAAGAACAGAAGCGAGAGCAACAAAGATCTTAGGACTATGAAACCAGGAGATCAAGACCAGCGTCATAAGAGAATTAGAAGATGCAAACCCATTTACACAGCCCTTTTCTGGCCCACGGTTTATTGATTCAAATAAGTCACGCATGTCTAACTACACAAATGCAAACTTATTTTTCCAAAAGACAGCTCCTCCAAGGCCACTATTTTCTAAATAATAACAACAGAAATACATTCATGCTGGATTCTAAGAAAATAATTTGCTAATTATATAAACTCCCACTGCTCTTACATCTCTTTTCCCAAGCACTTTACACTGACTCCAAGATGATTCTGTGCCCCCACTTTCCTAGTACAGCAAATGGAGTGTTTGCGAGTGTCTGATTTAGAGACGGGAGGCAGCTGGAAGCCACCCATCCTTGGAGTGTATGCAAGATAGGAACAGTCTCAGCACAGACCACATCAGAGGCCACAGCAGCTCTGGGGGAGTCTTGTCCTGTATTCCATGAACTCAAAGACACAATGTCTTAAGACATTTTTTTTTTTTACTACGGGATAATTGTTTAAAAAATAAATTAAATGGAAACCACACTCCTATCACACTCTGGATTCAGTTTGTTATACTCAATGAAAAATAACCTATGTCATTCTCAACTTATACTTTTTCTATTAGAGGCTTGAAAAAAAATCAGATGTGAAAAAATAAATATTCAGTTGACATTCTGAATTCCCTCTCTATATTGTGCACTTCTTCCTTTGTGTGCTCTATTAAAAAGATACTCAGACATATATTAGTCAAAGATATTCAACATCAAAGTGAAATGAATGTGCTTCTAATCATTTTGGCCATACTGCCTTTTTTCTTTCTCTCTCAAATACGTAGGGCATGACCAGACTTGACATAGGAGTTATGGTCTACATGTACATAAATTATTATTTTTGTTTTGTCAGAATCAACTACAACGAGATGCTTCCTGCAAGATGCTCAAAAGGGACTGAAGGAAAGAAATTAGTGAATCCTTTTTGCTTTGAAGCACTCCACGAGGATTTAAATCATTTGCCTGCTCCAGTCCTGGGGTAAATGATAGGGCTTCAGGATCACTTGTTAAACTGAGATCCCTTGAAAGGTAGAAACACTTGCTTGGCTGGATTTTATAAGAATCTCTCTAACGTGTTATCCCTGAACAAAATCCTTCTTCCCCCTTGTTTATTTAATCAGCAAGTTATTTTCAAATTGAGGGTTTGGTAACTCTGATATGCTTTTATCTCTGAAGAAAAATGAGATCTTTGTTGGTGATAGATGAGGCTTTTCAAAATTTAATTTATGTGTTGCATATCCATGCATTCCTCAATGAAGGCTGCCCTTGTTAGCACTGAGGACTCCCATTTCCTCTTTGGACATCTCAAGCTAATTAGAGCTGCTGTTTACTGCAGAAGTAATCAATAGCTTTCTACAGTGGATCACACAGAATCAGACCCCCATGCAATTAGTCCAGTGTAGATACACAAAGATACCTTAATTAAAACAAAATATGCTCTGTAAGAGATATGCTCTCATAGATGACTGGCATTCCAAATATTTTGACACATTTAATGTGTTTATTCAAAGGAAGAGTCTTTATGGAACTTTTCACTCATCAAATATAGTTGGGTGTTTGGTGAGTTTCTCCTGAAAACATTTTGAAGTGAAAAAGCCAGTACCGAGTATTATACATCTGTGTTTATTAACATTTGGATTTAAATGTACTTCAAACACCAATAGAGCTAAAAGACTATACCTTTATCTTGGATTTCATAGATTTCCTCCTCCCCTTCCCCCAGTAATTTGATTAATCTTACAAGGCAAACATTAGCGGGCGAAGGGGATTAGCATGAAATGTGCACCATGAGTTTCTTCCTCCAACCCCTCCTCCAATGTGGGAAGAAAGCGAACAGTCCCTGGCTCTCTGTTAAGGTACAATTTCCTCTTCTTTATCCATTTTGGAGAAACATGGCCACTCGACCATGGTAGATTCTGAATCTCGTCATCTAAACCAGACCTCAAAAGTGCACTTTAGGGTCCACTGGTCCAAGGAAGGGAACCATGGAAGGTGACATGCAGTTAACAAAGCCAGATGCCTTGTCATGGAGTCCTGTTCTGTTGTGTTCAGCTGTGCCAACCAACTCATCTCCCCACACCTAATGTTGACCCTCTCAATCCACCCACCTTCTTTCTTTTTTACATAGCTAGTCATTCTGTCATGGAGGACAAAGAACAAGATGCAAGCAGATTTTCAAGAACCTTCAGACCCACTGGGAGTAAAGACAATCCTTTGAAAAAGAACTATGTACCCTAGCATGGATCTGCTTCAAAAGAGAGGGCAGCATGTCCCTGTCCCCTGTCCTGATCACCTTTGTCAGGCAACATGAAAACCAAGGTACTAGATTGTGTCAGCTGGCAAGGGTACCATTAGATGTTGCGGAATGTTTACAAGTGGCCACCAGTTTCCTCACAGGTACGCACGCTTGCATTTCAAGAAATAATAAAAGACAACGCTTGGTTTTCCAAGCTCTCTTTGCTGCTCTTTTCTCCTGCCTGTCCACAGTAACGTGATGCAGAGCTTTCTGCTAAAGCATGAGGCTCCTCAGTGTCTGCTTTTGAAGAGCTGTATTCATGAAGTTAATATCAGAGCTAACACTACTTAGGAGAGGAAAACAAGCTCCATGTATTTTGTATTAAATCATCAGTAAAAAATGAAGACAATATCATTACTTTCAAAATATAGAAAGCCAATAGTTGAAATCATTTAGTAGGAAAATTTCTGTTCTACATATAACCTCCTAAGTGTAAAGAGTACTAGAGTGACACTTCAGCTACATTTGACTCTTGTTAGTTTAAGGGCTTCCACTCAGGTAAGGCTTAGGAGAATGTTGTTCAACGATCAAGGTACTGTGAAGCCTCCCACCTGCTTTCCCTCTCTATTCTGACTAAAAAAACAGTGGAAGTGACAGGTGGTTTTTGTTTTGCAGGCGAGTGCAGAACCGTTTCCAGTCCATAGACATTAGCCTGGAAAATGCTAGTACATATATAAAGGTGAACATCCGCACAAACTTGTTTCTGCAAAGTCCACCCTTGATGAGAACCTTTGCCTGGTGGCAAAAAAGCTTGGCATCCATGTTCGGCTGTCGTTTATGACATTAGAAATCAAAGCCATTGCAGGAGATATGGAAGATTCTTTAGAAATACTAACTCCTCTCACTAGTAAAGGCCAGAGTTAAAACTTAAACTCATCACCATCTCATCGTCATCATGAAAAACATGGCCCCAGTATGCTCTACGGCCAAATTGACAAACTGTCCCTTTAAAATACAGCATGCCCCAAAGCCTTTCATGTTTGGCATGTAGCACTGCATCAGGTTTTCCACAGAAGCCCCTAAGAATGACAAGAAACTTTCTTAAAAAAAAAAAAAATAGTTCCATCTGGATGGAACTGTTTCTCAACCGAGCTCTTAAAATTGGAATTTCAGATATACAAGAGGACAGGAAACAGATAACTTGGTTTTTGTCTTTTTACATGTCCATATTGTTTTTTAAATGCAGCTATGATGTTTCCGCCAAAGATAAAGAGACTAGGGTGGACAGAGCAGTTACCACGAGAACCAGCAGTGGGCTCAGACCGCAGCTTGCAGGAGCAGCCATGGATTTCGTGGTGATGTGGCTGGAAGGACCAGCGAGGCCGTTCTTTTCATAACCAGGCTGTAAGAGAGAATGTTTCCATTACCACCCACTGTAGGAATTCACTCTATCAGAGCACATTTTCACCACACTGTTTCTCTGCCCCACTCACACCTAGCTGACCTGCTCCCCAAAGCTGACCCAAGAGGTTCCCTCTGAGGCTTCAATTCACTGACTTGTAGTTTTATGGGAAGGAACCATGAACCTGGGTAAGCCCAGGATACTTCTGATGAACTGGCCAGTGCTTATTGCTTGATCCTCCGTTATGGATTATTAAAATTCATCTTTGGGGAAAATATTTGAGCTCAGGTATCCCCGCCATGCTTCACCTCCTCTCCCCAGGTCCCCCAGTAGCTGTGTTTCTCCTTCTGGAGACCACCGGCTGACAAGGAACACTCGCTGTCTCCCCACACCACAGAAAACTTGTCCAATCAAGTAGTGGTCCACGTAGAGATGGGTCACAAGTGGCATGAGAGATGGGCAGAGCAAGCCCTTCCTTCCATCGGCCAGTTCATCCCTAGATTCTATAGATGAGGAGTGAGAGGGAGCCAGGAGCTTGCCCTGCATGTCAATCGCAGCCCAAACCACAACCCAGGCTTCGGGACTCCCAGCCAGCACCACTGTCCTTCCCAGGATGCTCTTCTCTGTCCCCATCCCTGGTACCCGCTCAATCCCAGATGTCACATCTTCACACAATGACCTGGGACTGGCACAACAGAATTAATGATCTCTGCACCCATGATGGTGGAGAGTCACGTGGCCGCCCTATCTGCCTCTGGGTTGCTGGAGAGGTCAGAGGAACTACAGGTGAGAACACCTGCTGAGCACTGAGAGCTGTGTAGCTTCTGTGGGGCCAAATGATCAGGAGACTGTGACCACAGAGAGTCTCACACGGCACTGCACGTGGTATTAGCACTGAGGCCCAGTTCTGAAGTGAAGATCCCGGGCCCCACATTTAGTTCTCACATTGTGCTCTGGGATCCATATCTGCACCTTGCTCAAAGGGCAGATAAACATGGAAGGTGGCTTAGACGTTCTCTGGGCCTGAAATCCTATCATCTTTGTGCCCTTTACATCATATCCTGCCCCAGGGGCCCAAAGGCTGTTTCATTCTAAATGCAGGGAGACCCAAGAAGAAACATAACTTACATCAGAAAGACAGAGATGTGTACTGCCCGACACATTGGATTTCAGCTTCTGTGCCTGAGGAGAGACAAGAAACAAACCAAAAAAATCCTCAAAACATAATACGGAAGAGTAATTACTGATGATCCATTAATCAACTGTCTAGGGCAGTGCCTTCCAATGTGTGAGCCACAACTGTGAGCCTCATACATAACTTAAAATTTTCTAGTAGCCACATAATAAAGAGATAACAGGTGAAGTTAATTTTAATGATATATTTTATTTAACCCAATATATTACCATTTCAATATGTAATCAATATAAAAATTATTAACGAGATAGCTTACATTTTTTTTTTCATACTGTCTTCAAAATCTGATGTGTTTGACATGGCACATCTCAATTCAGACTTGCCCCATTTCAAAGGTTTAATAGCTACCTAAGACTAGTGCCTATTGTAGGGGCAGCACAGGACTGGATTACTAAAGAAAAAGTTTTGAAGTGATCACTCATTTATATTCCTGAATGTTAAATTTTGGAAAATGCCTCTTCCTATTTAAAAATGTTGCAATAAAAATCTCCACTTATTAGTAAGAGAGACGGGTCTTCCCAAAACTTGCTTGTGGATTTGATTATTCGTTGCTCCAGTCAACAAACACTCAGCACCTACTATTTTCCAGTGCTGGGCATGTGGTGGTGAACAGAAAGGATGTGATCCCTGAGCTCACTGCGGCTCCCCTCTAGTGACTAAACACTCATTGTCTGGGGGCTAAGGCACAAGGCAGGAACCCTTTCAGATGGATACCCTCAAGGAATCATGCAGGGTATTACAAGTCCTCAGCCCAGCAACTCTAAAAATGCTTTCAGGGCACTTATAAGAGGGCTGAGCTGCGATGGCTTTAAACTCCCTGTGTCCCCTCACCTGCAACAATTCTCTACTGGGCTTCCACCTGAGAACTTAGTTGAAGGAAAGGTTGCACTACTCAAACAATTATAATGAAAACACTTGTGATGATTACTGACCCAGTACAACCCTCTCCTTTTACAAAGGAAAAGAGAGCCCAGAGATGTTAAGTGACTTATCCAGGGTCACACAGCAATCTACTTGTAGAGTCAGGATACAGGCCAACTGTCTTCAACTCGTGAATTAAAATGTGCTCCCTCCTGCATCCCAGTGTTTCTCCCAGGCTCTACCCTCTCCCAGATCCCTACTAAGAACTTCTCCCACAGTGCCCTTCCTTGCCCCCAGCAAGAGGAGCCCTTTGGCACCAACAGACAGAGGAAGGCAACAGGATGAGCCCTGGTTAAGCATCACACCTGATCCAGGAGTATCTGGGCAACCAGTGCTGTGTGGATGGCACTGGCAAGTTCCCTGCTGCAAGACTTTTGCAACTCATTGAAGACATGCTAGGCTGAAATGATAGCATATTCACCTGAGGAGTAGTTTGTTGACCGTAATGCTACTTGGGAGGCATCATAATCTTTACCTATGTTTGCATATGCCAGCTGTGAATATGAAATAGAAACCTTTAAACATGCATCAAGAATAAGACACTGAGAAGCATCCCTGGGCTGCTGAAAGGTCACTAAATGTTATGTATAAGAAGATCAGAGGTGAAATTGGAAGAGGAATTGAACCTGACTCAAAAGCCTACTTTTAATCTATATCAATAGCAAATCTGCTCCACTGCATTGTTTCCTACAGAGAATAATGAGTCGCACTTTACGTGTTTTATTTCTGTTCAAGATTGGAATTGTGCCCAGATACCAAAATGGTCCTAAAACATCACATTCTGCCTTTTCTTTTCTAGGCCATAATCTACAAAGGACATAAACCCTTGCTAAGGGCCTTTGCATAACTAATAAGTTCACTAAATTGCACACAGAAGGCAGCGTGACTTCCAGACTGGGACACATTATACCCTCAAGTTGCTTCTGTGCTGTGATCACAGCTAAGTTGAACCTCGTGTCTGAGACCACAGCGGCCTCTAAGAGCTCTAAGGGCTGGGTAGGGCTTCTTCCTACTTTGTTCTGTATGATTAGCACCAGCAGGCAGAGTTTTGTTCATTGTATACACAATCTGCAGCACTCACTAGCTATACTTCAGGAACCTGTCGAAGAGCTAGTATAATCCCACCATTATTAAATGATTGTAGAAGGGCTTCCATCAGAGAGCCAGAAAAGGCCTCTATCTTAACAGATTTTCTTAAGTGGACCCTATCTGCACAGATACATAGATTTCTGACCCTCATTAGTCACTGAGGGTTTCACACTGCATACAGGATTTATAAGCCTTCCTCCAGGTCAATATTCATAAGTCTAAATTCCCAGGCTCTTGCCATCTATCTGGGAATGGCTGGGACAACTATTCAATCACACAGGAAAATGCACTTAGACCAGCTCCAAGTATGTGAAGTCCCTGGGCTCTTCTTTCCCCAAGGTGGGCATCCTGTTGGCGTCTATATAAAGAAATCAGTCAGTTTCAGGACTTGTTTCTCTGTAGCCACACTGGCTTGACCACAGCTGGAGGCAGCAGCCCCCAAGCTCAGCTTGCGTGGAGGACCATTCTGGTTGGCACAACTGAATGAACTGCTGCATCAATAAGAACAGGTAGCCAGGGCCCTACAGGTGTTCTGAGAAAACACTTTCTCTCCTGTTAAACACCTTCTCAACCCACAGACGCACTCAGCACTCCAGAGGCTTAGCAGTCTGCACACGCAGGCCTCCAAATACTCTGCTTACATAGTGTATTAACTCACTTGCTACACAGAGGTCTGGGTGCTCAGGAAACCACCATGACTGCAGAGGCACAGCAGAGTAGCCCTGGAGTTCTACCTACACCTAGCATGGGCCACCGGACAGTCTGTGTGTCTGATTAGAAAGGCAAATGTTACTGGTTGTTATAATGGCAGGTGGCACATGGGTGACGGAATCAAAGGATTGCACACAGATGTGAAATCTTTTTAAATCTCTCACTGAACAAGATGTAGGCCAGGGTGGGTCTGCTGCCAAGACTGGATGGGTCTATTACAAACAGAGAATCGTCAGGTTGGACGTCCAGTGCCTCTAACAGTGTGCAAACTGCAGAGGGTGGGCAGGGCCTGGGGTGTAGATCTGGGCATGTCTGGCTGGCTGCATGCTTATAAGTCCTATACTCAGCATGAACCCCTAGTGATCACTGAGGGTCTGAAACCCACCTACGCAGATGCAGAATTTACTTTATAAAATCTGGGTCTTAAAATCCACTTTAGAAGCCTGAGAAACCTGTTATTTCCACATTTTAAAGGCTTTTATCCTGAGTATTTTTGAAAACATCATCAAGCTCTCACTGTCTGCCTCATCAGGTATGATAAATGCAAACAGATAAAATTACAGGGCGTCCTCTATTCCCAGCCATCACAAAGAGAACTTACATACTTTAAATGTCGTCTCAGCTGCTGAAAATTGGGATGGGCCCAGGAAAATTAAAATTAAAAAATCTTCTGAGACTTTGTAAGTTATAAGGTAAGTTAGAAACTGGAAGATCACCTTTTATCCCTAAATTATAAACCGGTAAAGCTAAAGGTGTGATAATGGGAGTGTTGGCACAGTGCTCAAGGTTCTGTCTGTGAGCCCTGCAGCCCTGATAATTATGGGATATGCAGGGACCCAACACAGAACCTACCCGGCCCGCACCTGCCAGACACAAAACCTTACAGTTTAAAGTTTTAAAATACGGTATGTCTTTTAAAAAGAGATAAAGAAGAGAGTATATTTCATTTTTCTAAAAGTCAATTTGAACCATTATTACAATATGTTGAAAATGAACTATTTAATATCTTTTATGAAGAGTATTTCCCTAACATTTAATTCATAGTTATAATGGTTTGGGGGAAGCCACCTGACCCTGAGTTGGGAAAAACAACACCATCAAAACATAGTACCTTGAGGTTTTCATCTTGAGAAAGGGAAGATAAAAAGCACAATGGAGAAGCCTGTCTACAAACCGGTAGCCTTCCTCACGTTCTGGAAAACCGGGGAAGCCTGTTCTTTAGTCCTCTAGGCACTTCATAAGCCTCTTCCCTACAGTAGCTGTCGCTCTCCTGTTGTAAAATTGTCACTGGTGGTAATCCGCAAGTCCAGGCACGTTGCATAGTAGAATTTCCAGGGCACCATAATTGCAAGGCCAGACCTCACCAGTCCCTGGCACCAGAGGGTTAATAAATGCATTAAACGCCGTTAACCTCTGTTACCTAGAGTCAGAGTCTGACTCTCTTGCTTTTCACCCCAGTGATTAGCATTTGGAAAGCCTGCCTTGGTGCCAATGGTTTTCCTGTGCAGAACACACAGGCGCACACATAATTGTTGCTCTCAGTTGAGTCCCCACATGGGTGCTGCCCATAGTAGGCTCTCCCCGGGCTTTGGAGACAGGTCAGGCTTGTAAGCAGCGTGCTTGCTGTTTATGGAATTGGAGACTTAAAAGCGCACCCACTCGGAGCCTGGCCTTTACAGAAATGGAGTCCTGGGGCTGCAGAGAAGCCAGTGTTTAATCTCGGGTTTTTGGGCAGCTGTCAGCCAGCAGGGCATGGAACATTTCTCTGCTCTCCTCCATGCATAAGAAAAGCCAGTTTCTGCCCTACCTCCAGAAAATAAGACCGGAGGAAGTTGCCCAATCCAATAGCAACAGACTGTCCAGGCTGCAGCCAAATAGTCATAATTAATGATGCTCTGGTTCTTTTCTCTCTTGCTTTACTGATTAGAGAGATTCGCTATGTTAGGAACCTGTTTGCTTAATGACAGAATACAAGCAATAAACAGAGAAATACACAGACTGTAAAATGCAATCAACTTTGCTCTCCAGCACTCACTAAGTACCTAGCTGCATCTATCACAGTTGTCAATAGCAGTTTATTAGCATATGAGTCTTTTCTGCAACATAAATCGGACCTTTGCTGGGGAAAATGATTGCATGAGTTCTTCCTGAAATAGTCCACAAGCAAAAGTCCATTTCTCAATTTAAATCTACATATCTTGTGTTTCTTTGTAAGACAAAATATATGAAGAAGGGTGTGCATCTAATTCCAAAGGGAAACTGAGCAGAGGAACCTGCTTCAGAGTTTGCATTTTTCAGTGTATTTTAATCAAATAAATTCACCTGATTATAGACTTCTATGAAAAGTACTTGCTATATAACAATTCTATTATGTTCTTGATACATATTTGCCCAGAGTAATTTTTGCACATTAGGAAAGAAAAAAAAAAAAAAAACTGGAAAAAAGAAGCTGCTTGCTAGTGAATCAAGCTAAGTAACAGTGGTTTGCCCAGTGTTCTGGCTCCTTACAATCATTTTAGCTTTTTGGATTTTGCCTGCTGACTTTTCGGAGAGCAAAGAGAGGTTTTTTTGCTGGTCTGGTTGCAAGCAGTTAGCCAACCTTTCTAAAATCCCTGCCATCGTCTACTTTGAAACTCACCTTCCTGGTGATTTGCTTTTCCTACTAACTTAGTCACAACCACTTGCAACCACTGGTCTGAATAATGCGCAGTGAAGTCAGCTGCTTAAAACAAGTGGATGCATGAATAAGGCCTGCTCTGAGGCCCTGAGCTTAGGTGTTTGTCTTGCAGAGCCTGTGCTCAGCAGAGAAGGGATCCATTTCCTCCAAGCTAAATTCTGCCAAATTCCAGGGACCCTGGCCCAGGCCAGGGAAGGAATATAAGGCTGTGAGGAGAGCTGGGCTGAGCTGGGGCAAGTGTCCTTCTGAGAAGGAGCTGGCTGGAGTCCGGGGGTGGCTTTTTGACTACTGAGCCTGGGACTATCTGGTCTCCTCTATGGACACTTAGTTTCCATATTACCTGAACCTCAGCCAAAAGACTTTCATTATATTAAGCTCCAAGAAGGCCTTAAGGCATTTCAATCAGCACAGGTTTCAGGAAGACCCAGGGGAGCCAAGTTTAGTTAGTCTGGGCAAGTTGAGCCTGGTCATAAGATGGGGGCCTGTGGTCACACTCCTTTACCCAGAGGAAGGTGGTTGGGCTATGTTTAGCTGAGGCCTCCAACATCACACGTGTGCAATGAACTGAGATAAAGCCAGATTGGGCATGTGTGTGCTTAGGTCGTAGCCTTGAAGGTGACCTGGAGACATACTTTAGAGTCCAGAAGGTGTTAGAATCCCGGCACCCATGGGGCAATCAGAGTTGTGCAATTTCGTTTGAGATTAGTGCCAAGTCTAGAGTAGAAACCTTATTCCCTGAACAGATTGCAGACTGGGCCCATAAATGGTCAACTGAGAAATTAAGTGAAATGGCAAAATCATTTAAAAATAACACATTTTTATGAAACCTTACAGTCTAAATGTCATTTTTCCACTGATTTTTTAATACATGACCAAGGCCACCCTTTCCCCCACCCCCTTTTTAAACAGTCTACTGATTGGAATTCCCTGGCTTGTTTTGCATAAGCTACACTTATAATTCATGGTCTACAATTCCCAGTTACCATTTCTTTAAAACAGGAGTGACATTTGTTTGACACCCGCAATGGAATCTCAGTGCAGAATCTTTCCATATTTTTATAATTTATCTCAGTCTTTTACAGTTTTCTTGCCCACACCTAATCCAAAAGCTCTTTTTTTAAGGAATTTTACTTTCCAGTATATTCAGCTCAGTACTCGTTAAATCAATTGGGTTTTTTTGTGTGTGTGTTTGGTCCTATTTCAATTATTCATGTAATATATAATTAAATGATGTTAACAAAATACCAAATACAACAAGCACAAAATGGTTTGAGAATATGAAGGCACTTCAAAAAGTTCATGGAAAAAGATTCATATTATCTTTTAATTCTATTTTTCCGTGAACCTTTTGAAGTCCCCTCGAATGCTTGATGCTTATAAGCCTGCGTCTCAACTGGAGAGAGTGAAGGGCACAGGTGAGCAGAGTGAGAGAAGCCTGCTGGCCTGGGGCATTCAGTGGCCTGGGGCATTCAGTGGCCTGGGGCATTAGCCAGCATGTTTGCAGGGGATGGACAGGTTGGCTTCTGTGGTGAGCTGGTTAAATGAGGGTCAATGAAGAGAGCTTCTACTATAATTTAGAACTTGCTCCTGGTCCCGGCTTAATCGATATGGTATGGTAAAAACAACATAGGTTAGGAAGGTGCTAGTCCTGGCTTTTCAACCACCAGCTATGATTCTAATACCCTTCCCTAGTGTCTAAATCATAGGGTTGTTGTGAGAATTAAATGTGATAATCCAGATGGAAATCCTTTTAAAATTCAAGTTGCTGTTGACAATCTCTTAGCCCCTCTGTGGTCCCTGGTAATTCCTGGATTGGGGCAAGGGGTGGGAAAAATGCAAAACCTGAGGCTAATCTGGCTTGTGAACATTATATTGAAGAGAACCCGCTTATGATCTTCTGTGATTCCTCACATTTAAAAATGAATGCAATGAAAGAGACACAGTCCAGTAAGATACATCAACAGTCCTCCATTAGCTAAGCAGTCCCTGGGGCTTCCCTGTCAGTCTCCGGCACACCATAAAAGGATGCCTGCAGCCCTGCACTTGTAATTTAACACTAATGGCAGGATGGCAAGGAGCGCTGTGTGCAGGCTCTGTCTACAGCAGGGAGCTTAACGGGGCGCCCTAGCTGGGCTTTCTTCTTTTCATAACTTCACAGGATCATCTTACGTCTTTTCTGCTTTTTGCCACATTGGGACAAACGCAAGGTTGCAAAATATATCAGAGAATGGTATGTTTTCATTCATGGTTAACTTGCTTGATTAATAAAGTACTCAGACAAGAAGCAATTATGAGCTGTATTTTAGAAAATTATACCCAATTAACAATAAGATGATGCCAAACAATGTTTTGGTTTGGAGTAGGGGGTAGGAGATACTGTGAACATTCAGCATTAACGCTGTAAAGGAAACTAGTAGGGACGGTTCCAAAATGAAACATTTGTTTTCTCAAAATATGCAGTTGGAAATGCAAATGCGCAAGAGCAACAGAAGAGATTCATTGTTGTCCCTGATGAGAAGTGCACGAAGCCTATCTCATCAGACATGCATTCTCATCACCATCAGATAGTATTTATTAAGGCTCCCATTCTCCTGTGCGTTTATGTGCAGCTCAGAGCAGCACTGTAATGGCTCTGTGACTTATGGTAGTAACTAATATAAAACACCACAGGCTGGAGACATAACGGACCAGGGGTTTTTGTTCACCCTCTGGTTCAGAAGATAGAGTACTGTTGGTGCTACAAAAAAAAAAAAAAAAAAATGGTAAAAGCAAAAAAACTTTAATTAAAAAAAATGTGCTTTTAGTAGACAGAGAAAAACATTCTAGAAAATGCAGGAAAACCAAGTAGGCTACCAGTGCTGGTGACTGTGACCATTACTAACAGCCTCCATTGACAATGACCCCAACTGCATTTTACCAATTACTCCCAAGGATGCAAACAATTTTCTGAGGGGAACACTCCCCTTTTGTACAGATCAGGAACAGGCATTCAGAGAGGTTGTGATTTGCTCAAGTTTCCACAGCTTGGAGTGACTGTGCTGAGACTTGAACCCAGTCTCTCTGACTTCAAACCCCACCCATATTGATTCCGTGCCAGACACTCTACCCACCATCCCACATGATCCTTACATCAACCCTTAAATCAACAAGTAATAGCTCTTGTTATCCTGCTGCCTGCTAAGGAAGGTTTGGAGAGGTACAGTAACAAGTCCAGGGTCACACAGCCACCATGGACAGCCTAGACTCAACGGAGTGGCTGACACAGGGTACAAAGCACAAGGGGGTCCTCCGTGCCTCCCTGCAGAAACCAGGAGCAACTTCTGCAAATGTGGCTGCTGTCAGTAGTCAGAGGTCAAGCCAGGCTGGGTGACCTCTGCTCCCCAGAGAGCCCTGGAGGTGAGTGCCTCTAGTAATACCTAAGGTCCCTGCAGCTAAGGGGCAGAGAGGGGACAGCCACTCTGGGGGAAACTTCCAAAATATCTACCCAGTGCCTACCATTACCATCCCATTTTCCTCTCCAGACATTCTTATCCAGGGTGTGGCTCCTCTTGGGGCCTGGAATACAAGGGGTGAAGGGGATGAAAGCTTTTGGTTGAATTTCACCCCACAAGAGAACCAGAGCCATTTTCTTCCACATAAGTGAGTTCCATGGTTCAAGCACTAGGCAAAACCTATTATTCAGGGGAGGCACAGTTGGTTAGAAGTCCCAAGGATAAAAGGTCAGCAGGGGATACAAGAAACTGGGTGTATTTATAATATGTGATCTAAGTGTGCTCAGAGGTATTCTCATAGGTTACCCAGAACAAGAGAGCATATTTATAGCCAACATGATGCAGACGTCCTATTCCTTTTTATTAAGCATGTTTATTACCCAGCAATTGGGTTAAGCAATTGTCCTAAGGCTGAATTATTGTCCTCCTTATGGGCTGGCCTCACTGCCCCCTGGACCACAGGTGCAGGTGGCCTAATGGCTCTTCCCAGAGTGCACTGAGGGGCCCAGTCTTCCCATCCCCACCCTTAAGTCGTTTCTCATTTTTTGAGAAACATGGTAAAAAAGATGCTTAGGAGAAGATATCATGAATGGATGATCATAAACAACTGGTTCAACCTAAGGCTTAATTCTCAAGATAGCACAGGCTGTATGATGCCCAAGTTCATTTCTCAGTTGAATTTTGGGGTAAAGGTCACTGAATGCCCTCTCAGCATAAGCTCCTCCTATCTCATGGTCAGCAAAAGACCATGCAGGAGGAAAAAATAATGATAAAAATAGTTACTGTGCTGGAAGCTGAATGACTATGCTGGAGGGTTTTAATTTGTTTGACTATTACAACCCTCCTCGGCAGTAATGCTCAGCATTCTCATATTATGGATGATAAATCCCAGGATCACAGAGATTAAACTACTCTCCGTCTTGGTCTGCAGGAGGGTTTGATTTTTATTGTAGCAAGAAGCCTGGCCCTTCAGAATCTTCTCCTCCTAAGACAAATCCTAAAGCATCCCACGCACAACCCTCTCTTTTCTCAGGAAAGCAACTTCAAGAACTAACCATCCTATTTTCTGCAGGATCGCTGTCAAACACTGGCACAGTCAATGCAGTACTTTGCTTAAGCTACATGATCTTCAAGTGGGTGTCATAAAGCAGTAAAGCAAATGATGGTGATGCCTCCACTTTCTGCAGGACCACAGGATCGCTAAGCCCTGTCCCTCACCCCCATTCTAACATACGGGGCGCCACGTGCTGGGCTGGGGAATAAGAAGAGACAGCAGCTGGAGCCCAAGAAAATGCCTGTCCTGGGCAGCAAGAATGCCTTCCAGCTGTGCCATCCTTGCTGTGATGACTATACCTTGCCAAAAGTTACCAGAAGGGGAGGCACGGACAGCCTGGGGAACAGGTGTTCCCAAACAACACCAAATTTTAACCAGAAATACCCTGGAGCCCAGCTGACAAAAATGGGTGACACAACTAGAGAACCGAGTGAGAGAGAAGAGGAGGCCCGTGTCATTTCAGGGTGATGGAAGAGAGGGCTTCTAGCCACTGCAGGTGACCTCTCCCTGGTGTCCTTACCAGGTGGGCAATTCAGAGTCAGCCTGCCCACCAGTCATGTCAAAGGCGCCACTGCCATGATGCAGCAATAATGACAAGGGGCTGTGACCCCCATGTTCCTGGACTGTACCCCAGAGCAGGAAGAGCCCAGTCACGTGGGACTTTCTCTGACTACTGCCACTCCCGTGTAACAGAAACAGGCACGGAGCCAAGCTGGTCTGCCCAAGAATCACACTGCACTCAAGGATCCTGGGACCGAATTCCCCATGGTGTGCTCCAGGAGCTACGTGGTGACCCTGCTTGAGTGCCGGGCCTGGGGCCACTGTTTTTGTTGGCTTTAGTTGTCTGACAATATACCTCGGACAAATTCCAGAAATATAATAACATGCACTACAATTCCAGTGACAGCATGAGGTCGTGCCTTCTCCCTGGTGCTACGTGCTAACATTTTCATGACTCGTGATGATAGTATATAATTAAATTATAATGTAGGGCTCCCCTTTGTGTCAATCACTTCATAGAATGGTCAAGTATGAGTTATTTGAGGCATTGATAAGAGACGTTATTAGAGTCAGGATCTGGGGTTGAGGCAGTGTGATCAAGAGGCCGTCTATAAAATGAAAAACCTTCTCAAGAGAAAGCCAATTTATTGCTGCTTGAGCTGAAGTTCTTCTGGCTTAGCTGGTGCTCACCTAGTGCTTGGCAAATGGGCTTATTCTAGCTATTGGAGATTAGGGATAAAAGAGTAAAAAGAGAGAGAGATTATAATTCAGAGGCACGGCACTGTGTGCTCAATTTGGAGGGCATCTGGGGGCCGGCCCGGTGGCGCACTGGATAGTGCGCCGCTTGGGAAGCGCGGCGGCGCTCCCGTCCGAGGGTTCGGATCCCACATACAGACCGGCTCCCGCTCACTGGCTGAGCGAGGCGTGGGAGCAGCACCGAGGCTTGCGATCCCATTGCCGGTCCCCGGTCCGGTACGGGGGCAACACTGAGGGTTGCGATCCGTTGCCGGACACG